>NW_022900930.1:54139021-54268501 GCF_012274545.1 Fukomys damarensis | reverse complement strand
TTTTTTTTTTTGAGACAGGGTCCCACTAAGCTGCTCAGCCTGCATTTGAACTTGTGATCATCCTGCCTCAGCCTCCCATAGTGCAGGTTTTGCAGGCATGTCAGAGCTGGCTTTAAATCATGAGGAGTCATGGTGAACGTGACTCCCTGCCCTAAGCCCTTGGTGGACCCATGTCCTTCACAGCCCAGCACCTGAATCCTACCAACCCCGCCCTGGGTGATAGGAGAGGCCTGGAGCCACAGGTGCACTCTTACCAGTGAGGTTCACCGAAGTTTGAGGAAACAGTGCGGCTGGGCGTCTGTGTGTATGTCCTGTGGCTTCTGAGGCCCCATGCTGGAAGGCAGACAGGGGCCTTGCAGCTGGGTGCCCAGCTCTGCAGCTCCTTCTGGCTGCTTAGCACCCAGGCCCACTGCTCCATTGTGTGCACCTGTCTCTCTGACGTGCTTCAGGAGCCCCGGTGCTCTGCCTTCGGGGGAGCAGTACAGCTTCAACTTCAGGTCTACTCCAGGGCAGCACCTCCCGGATTCCTGTGCAACTGCTCCCTGGCCTGCTGCTTCTTTGAAGTAGAAACTGGAGCGGCCTGCTCTGCATGTTGTGCAGGTTTGGGGTGGGAATCCCACTCGTCAGTGAATCGTGACAGGCCAGTCATCACCAATGACCAGCAGCTCCTGGGCTATTTGGGGTTCAGAGGGATAACTTGGAGACAAAAGCATACTTCAGAAAACAAGGTTTGGAATGCACAGTGCTGTGGTTCTGGTTTTCACGAAATGAAAAGTGGTCAGGCATTCTGGTGGGGTTTGGTGGATGTTGTAGGAGCCCATACCGCCTCCCTCAGCCACTGGGGATAAGCCGTCACCAGCTCTGTGTGCACTGGGGGTTTGCCTTGTCTCTCCGGTCTGATGCTCCGGCTGCATGACCATTGCTCAGTTGCTGTAGAGGATATGGGTGCTGGAAGCTGGCTCAGTGGTGCGGGGACACTCAGGTCCTGCAGGCAGCTGGCACCAGCCGGGCCATGGATAGGGGTTCAGTCTGAACTCAGAGGCCTCGTGACTGGGCTGATGTTGGGGTCAGGAGTTGCTTGGGGTCCAGCCCCAGCAGGGCTGCATTCTCCCTGGGTTCACACGCACAGCTCCAGGAAACTGCCCAGCCCTTGTGCTGGCCCTGATGTCCTCCCTCTGGATGGCACCCTGGGCTCCATGCTGTCCCTCAGGGGACCCCACATGGGGACAGGCTGGAGGTGGAAAGTGCTGGGAAGAAGGGGCCGTCTACCCAGCACAGACCCGCCACCTGCCAGGGGCAGGAGTCGCGTGTCCCACTTTCTGGGGTGCTTTGTCAGACACAGGCCCAGCAGCCGTTAGCTGTGCTGACGGGCCCCACAGGACAGGACTCTTTGCAAGCCTCCAGTTAGAGTGGAGATCAGCCCAGCAACAGCTCCTTGTTTTGGAATCACAGCTGGACCTCAGAGCTGAGGCTTGGGGCCTCCAGAAGGCCTCACACATGGAGGCCATGGCTGGGTTCCTGGGTGAGCTCCAACTCTGCCTACGGGAGGCCCTGAGGAGGCGGGAGGAGGTCAAGCAGCCATGGCCATCTGTGGGCAGCCTCTGATGCCTGATTGGCAGGAGGACAGGGAAAAGAAAACGCTCCCAGGTGACCACTCCCCACTCAGAGCTCAGTGTGGTCGCCCACTCTCAACTGAGAGGGGATGGGGAAGCCGCATGCAGCTGAAGTTGGAAGAAAGCCCCGGGGTCAAGAAAGGGCTATGCTGCCTGAGAGGGGCTGAGGCAGGAGGTTTTCGGGCAGAGGGAAAGTCAGGGTAGCAGCGGAGGCCCTCAGGATGGCAGGAAGATTCAGAGAACTGCACACAGGAGGGGAGAGCTGGGGGAGGGAGACCCCAAAACCATGGACAGGACTGGGCCAGCAGAGAGGAGTTGGGATAAGCATGTACTCAGATCCCAGGGCAGTGATCTTCCTGGGAACAGAGTGGGAGGGGAGCAGGGCACACAGAGGGGTAGGAAGCCTCTGTTGGCTGTCCCAGAGCACGTGGGGTGCCCGGCTCTGGTCCTCGCATTGAGCAGGGCAGCTCCCTTGCATGGTGGTGGAGTCTCACACCCAGCCCCAGAGTCAGGAGCCGCATCTTTGGAGTCAGGTCGAATAGAAATGTCCCAGATATATAAAGCTCACCCTGCTGCCTGTTAAATTTTGCAGAAGTAATTTCAATTAGCAGCCGGCCTTTTCCTTCTGGGCTAGCCAATCAATTAATGTCAACACACCCGGTAAAGTTTACATGGAGATTGCTTTGGCAGTGCTGTCAGGCCCCAGGGAGTCTGGACGCAGCTGGTTGTCAGCAGGCCCTGGTGCAGTTGGGGTGGCAGCTGCACTGGGCCGGGCGTGCTCACCTGAGCACAGTGTGGGAGCACTCATCCCGGTGCAGACCTTCAGATGTCATTGATGGGTGGCAGTCTTCTATATTGTTTTTAATAAAACCGTGTTGGAACAGCCCTAGATCTCTGGGATTTGCTGTCACTAGTAGGAACACCCTCGGGCTCAGCCTGTGCTCCTGAGCTTTGCTGCATGCAGAGTACATGAGGTGTGAACATCTCAGAAGGAGCTGTGCAGCTTCCTGAGGTGAGGATTTCTCACCACTGGGCTTTGCTCCCTGAGCAGTGCCACCAGATATGGATGCTGAGACAGTTCCACTTAAGCTTTTTTAACTTCACAGAGCAAAAGCCCCACTCATGTGCCAGGTGCTACACAGTGAAGCCCAGTGCTGGGCGTGTGCATTGTCCTCAACCAGTGTCCTCCAGAACCAGCAGTCCCCTTCAGGGAGCAGAGTGTCTCCCCAGCAATCACCAGGCCTCGACTTGAGTCTTGGGTTTGCTCCTGAAAGCTGTTGTCAAGAGATCACAGGAGAAAACAGAGAAGGTGCTCGAGACTTCAGGATGGTTCCAGCTGGAGGGTATATGCCAGTGATGGCGAACCATCTAGAGCTTGCACTGATACAAACAGCCCTCTGTGGCACGTGTACCATAGGTTCGCCACCACTGGCAGAAGACATGTGAAACAGTAAGACTATAGAACCAGTTGAGAGAATTTAGCACACACAGGAGTCTGACATGAGGAGAAGATCCAGGGACGTTGAATAGCATCAGAAACGAAGCTTTAATCTCTTCACCTTCAGTGGGAGTAATTGAGAGTTCTGTTGAATAGATAACATTCAGGAACTCACTTTAATGAATAAATAAGGATATATCAATATTTGAGCAGTAAGCCTTCCCCTTGTTATGTATTTTGCTATCAATTTGCGTAGCAATTTTCTTTTTCATACTTGGTAGAAAATTACATTTCTATCATTGCAGAGAGAGCACACATTAAAAATTAGTAGGCATGGTAAAATCCCTGAAAAGAAGTAGTATAAGGTAATGAAATGCAGCATGGATGTAGGCAGGGTAGGGTAGCAGTGACACAGGGAGACCTTGGCCAGACGCCGTCACTGGCCGGGTCTGGGGCACAGCTGGATCAGAGCTGGGCTGAGACCATGTGTTAGGGTCTCTCCCTTGGCCTGTGAGTTCAGTCCCAGCACGGGACTTCCTGTTGCAGTGACCATGCCATGCTCCCTGTGGCTCCCTGTACTCAGGGTCGGTTCAGGACAGTCTGGTCCCATAGCTTTGCCCTAGCGGAAAGTGTGCATGACCAGTGTGGACTGCTGTATCACACATGGGTGGAGAGCAGGGGTGGGTCTTGGAAGGGGCTGTGTCCTCTCTGTGTCACCTGGTCCATGGCCTGAGCATGGCAGCCTGTGTCCTCCCCTTGTGTTGTGTGGTCCCTTGGTCAGAGGATACCATGACCTGTCTGTTTCTGGGGAGGGTGCCCCCTGTCCCCCATGGAAACAATATGGAGATGTCCCCAATGATCCTGAGAAAACAGAGGTACTGACTGAGCAGAGGAGACCCCATGGGGCAGAGAAGCAGTCTGGCTGGGCCTGCAGCCCCTAGAGAGGTGACCCCCCCTTCCGAGGACCTTTCTCCTTGGCCCAGTTCCCCACAGCAGCAGTGGCTTTGCCTACTCTGTTTCATTGCCTTCCCTGAGAGCCTTGACTGGCTCCATGATTGCCTCGTCCCTCCCAGCCTCCTGCTCCAGGAAACTGTGTGACCTTTTGTCCTGAGCATAGCCCACGGCTCTGCGCGCTTCCTTTGTCCTAAGTGCATGTCAGACCTGTGTGCTTAGTGTCCCTCCTTGAGCACAGTCCAGCCCCACACTGTTCTGACACAATCTGCAGTGCTGCCACCCACGCCATGACACATGTCCATCCTAAAGCCTGCTGGGCTCTCCTCCACTGCCAGGCTTGACTCCAGTCCTGCGCTGATGTCCTGGACCTCTGGGAAAATGTCCGCTGCATGGCTGCCTTGGCCTGGGTCTCCCTGGGACAGGTCCCTGGGCAGTGTCTCGGGAACTTGTCTCCAGACCTGAGGAGCTGGGAGCCACACAGTTAGCAACTCTGCTGGGGCAAGACTGGGCTCGTAGCTTTGCAGTTGTGTCACACACACTTGTGCAGAGGGGTGGCCTTCACATCACGGTCACGGCGCATCATTGCTGTCCTAGGTCCCCTCAGTCCACCATAAAGTATAATGTGCCCCCGTTGCCCGGGTCCTACAGGAGAGCATCTGTGGGCCACGGCACCAAGTGCCCGGGGGTGGTGCGCAGAGGAGTGGCTGGAGCCCAGCAGCAGTGTCAGCCTCAGGAGGGAGCCTGAGTGGCTCTCGGGGGTCTCCTGAGAACTGTGTGCGTGTACTTGGGAGTGCACAAGTGTGTGTGACCACATGCCTTCCTGCACTTTGGGACTGTGTGGGAGTCATTCTCACAGAGGCATCAGCAGGAACAAACGAGGTGGAGTGGACAGAGTGTGCTGTGTGTCACTCTGATAGTCACACTCTACCCTGGTCCCATGCAGCTGCCAGCACCATAAGTGTGGTTTTACAGCTTCCAATAAGTGTGAGGGAGTGGTGAATGCTTGATTGAGAATCTGACACCACTCAGCTGTCTGTCCTGGAGAAGCCGGGAAGCCACAGGGGCCCACACCCATGGTCCCAGGCTGTAACAGAGACACACACTCCAGCAGGACATGCTCGGCCACCTGTGACATGGGGTGCATGGCATGAGGTAGTTCCAGAGGGCTCCCTGGTGCTAGTCATAACCATTTGGCCAGTGAACCCACTGGTTATCAGGTTGGCTTAGTTGATTTTCCGTCAGTGAGTAGTGGTTTATCTTGGCTCATGGTCTTTAGAGAATTCAGTCCACGGTTGGCTGCTGCAAGTCAGGAAACTTGGTAGGAGAGCCAGGCAGAGGAGAAAACTGCTCACGGCATGGTGACCAGGAAGCAGAGGGGAGGAGCGTGACAGGGAGGAATACCCTCCCGGGCCATGCGCCAGGACCGCCTTCTCCAACCAGCCTCCACCTCCTAGCAGCACATTTCCTGTAGTCCCCCAGGATCTGGTCACCTTCCCAACCCATGAGGTTTGGGGGCCTCTCAAGAGCCAAACCACGACACCGGTGATGTGGTCACAGGGCTGCTGGTTGGCAGGAGGTGGCTGCTGCCCTAGAGGACCCACACCTGTCTCATACTGACATTTTGAGATGAAATTCATATTATTGTGACCTGTGGGGATGCAGCCATCTGCATGGCAACTATGGTTTTTCCAGCTGCAGGTTTCTGATCTGAGAACCTCAGGTCTCCGGAGAGGCGGCCTCTCTGAAGAGCCCTTCGCAGTGCGTTTCGTCTCACCGGGAATGTGGCTCCTAACCAGCCCTTCAAGCAGAATCTAAGGGCTCTTGCATCGAGGGGCTTCCCCAGGGCTTTCCTGTCACTTTCATTCTCTCACCAGAAAGCATCTCACTCACTCGTGAGAAGGCATAGCCTCATCCAGAGGGAGTGGGGCACCGCGCCCAGAGCCAGTGCTGTGTCAGACTCCCTCTCCTCTGGCCCAGTCCCAGCTCCGTCGGCACACGCCCTGTTCTCGGGTCTTAGCCTCTCCCAGCCTGCATTGCCTGGAAGCTGGCGCCTTGTTCACTTCTGGAGTAAGGGCAGAGAAGTCACACGGGTATGTGTGTGTGACAGTGGTCACTGCCTGTGACTGGGGGGTGTGCCGGGCCAGCGTGACAGTAACACAGACTCCTCCCGGGTGGCCTCAGAAGACAGCCTTGTGGTGGGGCTCGCAGGGCACCGCTGGCACCTGGGTACCGGCTGGGCTCTGAAAGGCGGAGGAGGTGGGGAGGAAAGCGACGTGGCGGAAGCAGAAATAGCAGCCGGGGCCCAGGGTTTGCGGTGCAGAGGAGATGTCATCAATGGCTGAGGCCCCACAGAACAGGAGGGAGAGCGAGGACAGTCAGTCTGGCAGACAGGTAACGGGCAGAGCTGCCCACCCTGTCTTGGCGTGGAGACACTCTTAGAGGAAGCCGCGGCCGCCTGAGGGTCTGAGCCAGGCTGCTGGAATTCGCTCTCTGTGCACTTTCCTCTTCACAGACAGTGTCCCATATGTGCTGGGTCTGGAAAACCCTGTTGTCGGAACAGCTATAAAAGTAGCACCCACCCCAGATGGCGGTGGGACTCACATTCCTCATCCACAGTTGGGTTTCTGAAGTTCACCCTGAGCCTGCATTTCATTTCCAGGCCAAAGCCCCTCGCACCTTGGCCTCCTTAGAGTGTGCATGGTATGGACTATCCTGTCTTGCACCTTGGTCTTCCTCTCAATCTCTCAGTCAGAGTAGTGTCCCCACTTGGTACCAGTGGGCCATCTCCTGGGGCTAGGGTGGGAATCCTGCCCGAGGGCCACCTCTCCGCCTGCTCCTGACCGGGTCCTGCCTTGTTCCATTCGCCCCACGTGGCTCCAGCCTAGAGGTCAGGAGCAGAGGAGGTGGGGATTGTACTTGATGAGTGCAGAAGGAACCCAGAATGCCCACTTGGATAATTCGGAGAATTTAAAGGCAGTTGGTGTGAAGTCCCCTCTCCCTCCCACCAAATAGCACCACTTCTAACACTTCCTCCTGGCCAGAGGGAATTCAGCTCCATTTTTCAGCCCACCATCAACCGAGATATCACTGTTGTTTTATACTGACCTCCAGTCCATGTTCACCTGGCTGGCTTCTGATTTCTCTGTTCATCTTCCCTCTCGCACTGCACACCTTCCTTTGAGACCATTTCCCCCTGATGTGTGTTCTTGACCACCTCTTTAGCAAAAGTCTCTCAGTAATAAATGTTCCATCTTGTTTATTTGAAAATAATTCCACATCAATCTAATTTTTCAGTCTTTTTTTCCTGGTAGAGGGTCCTGAGCTGACATGAATCTTCTCTAAGCACACTGAAGAAGTTAATTTACTGGGCTGGGCTTTCCAGATACCACACAAAATTTCACCAAAGCTTCTTGATGGTGGTGTTCCTTTCAGAGGACTCACCTTTCTCAGAAATGTCCTTGTTGATGTCAAGATATGGAACAATTGTCTGTTGTCCTGTTTGGTACAAGCTGCGTTTCTTCATATTGGTGACTCCTGTCTTTCAAAGACTCTGGAAAACTCTGAGATTATTTTCTTGAATATTAAAAGTCTCTGGGACTCTTTATATTCTCTTTGCAGAACTTCCGTGAGACAGATACCTGCCATTTCATTTTGTATCTTATTCACAGGCATTGCAGGCTGCATTTCATGTAATTTTAGAGAATTTGTCCTCTGATTCTCTGAGTCTTTGTTCAGCCACATCTAATCTGATGTCCACATTCTGTACTGAAGTTTTAAATTTCAGTACTTATAGTTTTCCTGTATACACCATTTCTTTTCCAAATATTTCTAATTATTTGGGATTGATGTATCCTTAAGCATCCTTGAGTCAGTGTTTGTTGCCTTAAACATTTCATTCTTTGTCCCTGATAGTCACTGTCTGATTTTTCCAGCAGCTCAAGTCATTGAGTCCTAAACCAGTTGTTTTTAGACTCTACTTACTGATTTTCCCTTCTGATGGGATCATTTTACCATATATGTTGTAATTTCTAAATGCTTTGCACTGTCCTAGTCTGGGGAACTCTGCAGTCCTGAGTTGGGGCTGCCTCTTCCTATAGATTCCTGTACAGTGTAGGGGCCCTGGCCTCCCCCCGACAAGGTTCCCTGTCCTCCAAGCTTAGTTCTGGTGTGTTGTGAACCAAGAGATTAAGCCTGCATGCTTGTGGGGATCTGTTTGGAGCCTGGTTCAGGGCTGCCACGCAGTGTGCTCTGGGACAGACTTGGAGGAGGACCTGAACCTGGGCTTCTGTGAGTTCCCACAGACCAGGCCAAGGCTTGGAGAATAGCAGCAGATGCTCTCAGTGATTCCACCCCGGTGGGAGGGTAAAACCTGCCCCCATGCTAGGCTGATGTCATAAGGTGTCTTAGTTCAGTGGAGTTGAAGACTCTGCGGAAGGGAGTTGTTGGATACCACGCATAGGCCTCTTTGATACTCCGTAGCTCAGGACCAGCCCGGAGGACCTTACCCAGCATGTCCACTCACCAGCATGAAGGTGCAGAGTGCAGGGTTTGAGTGAACTGTCTCAGCTTCTTGCCTGTGTCATGATGAACAAACCTGGCCTGGCCCTCCTGTGTTCAGGGCCAGCCATGAGTTCAGAGCCATGACCACTCACTGGGAATGTGCTGCCCATGTTCTTCCTGGCTTTCGCCAGTCATGCAGTCTCATTTAAAATATGCCGAGAGCACCTGGGCATGGTGGTGCACACCTGTCAACCCTACACTCTGGGAGACTGAGGCTGGAGCCTGGCCAGGGCAACTCAGCAGCTTAGTGAGAGCCTGTCTCAAAATTCTAATTAATTAATTAATTAATCAATTAGTGACTGAAGGCTCTGGGTTCAATCTCCAACAGTGTTTTAAAAAAAAAAGCTAAGAATACAGTATAACATGTTTTCTTTTTTTTTAATCTTACTGGAACCAAAACCATGTGTTCTTATTCGTGTTAGAACCCTAACGTGTTTCAGTTTTGGAGAGTGGGAATGAAGTGTTAGCATACCTCTGCATCAAATGCATGGCTCCCCCATGTTTCTCTCCTCACCCTATCGCTACACATGAGGACACACAGCCTTCTGCTTCCAGGACAGCAGGTGCACACCTTGTCCTGTCTCAGGAAGTGGAGGGGATGCACAGAATTGTCCTAGCCATGTCTTTTTCTTCTCATGAATTTTCCTGTACCCCTGGCTCCACAGGAAGAGTAGAGAAGCAACAGAAGTGCCGGCTATTTCTGCAGACGTGAGAGCCCCGAGACACTTGGTGGAGAAGTCTGTGTCTGTGGTGGAGCAGCGTTTCCTTCCAGTGATACTGCCCCGGACTCTGGGGACTGCAGGCTACTCTCTTGGACAATCAAGGTCACAGGTGACCTTCTGAGCTCTAGGTGGGGAAGCTGACATTCACCCAGTGAGTGTTGCCTCAGCCTGCTATTCTCACCTGGTCCTTGGCTTTCCAGGCAGAGCTCCCTCTTCTCAGAGGGGTCAAGCAGGCACTCCAACCAGCACATCCGTGTGGGACTGAGGTACCCCACTGGGGTCTGCTCTACTGCCACCCAGTTCAGTGCTGCAGGCCCAGAAGGAAGGAAGCAGTGGGGCTGGATGTTCCACATTTAGTAATTAGTTAAAACACAAGCAGACAAATGGCTGGTGTCATAGTGGCTGTGCCTCTTCACGTGAGGTTGCTGGTCCCTGAGGGTGGTGCCCACACCCAGGTTCCCTGTTCCCCTTCATGAAGCAGGAGCCTGGTGTGATTTCTGTGCCTAGGGAAAGCTGCAGGTCCTGCCATGCTTCACCATCCTTGCTCTGTGGGCTGTCAGAGCACCAGGTCTCAGGTCACAGGGCTTGGAACTGACCGTGACCCAGGTTTGTCCGCATGGGGCTGAAACCAGACAGAACGAAGGCTGGGATTCTGCTGCACCACACTCCAGCCCTGAGGTCCATTCTCATTTGGAGGGAGGGTCTTGGAAAGAACATGGAGGGGGTTCTAGAAAGCCACCGTTTGTATGCTCTTATTTTGAGTCTGGAGAGAAGATAACCCCTAAGGCAGTGCCATTTATGCTATTTGTGTTAGCCACAAGCTATATAGAAATTGTAAAAGTAGCTCATATGCATATTCCACTTTAAAATCCCCCAGCCAGCATCCTCGCAGTAATCTACAGCTCTCAATTAAAGAGGGAGACACAAGCAGACCAACCTTGCAGCCGCAGCCCTCTGGTTGAACCGTCCTGAATGCGTGACATGTGGGTGCTCCCACATTGCCCTGCCTTGGAAGCATCCGTGTCATCCTGCTCTATGCTCTGTACCCATCACTGAGGTTTATGCCCAGTATTCCTTGCATGTCTTTCTGTTTCCATTTGCATTTCAGCCAGTGCATCAGTGGCCAACTTTGCGGCATTCTTGATCTCTTCACTTGCCTGTTGGATTTCTTTAGACACCTGGTGGCTCCTACTATGACAGGATCGTGGGGAGCCCTGTGTATGGTGTGCAGCTTTGGCAGAGGATGGGCTGTGCATATTTTATGACACACTCATGGAAATGAACATTGTTTGCTTAATATTATAGCATCCTTAATTTCCCAAACTAAGTCTCCATTGTATTTGTCGCATTTATGTTGCATAGCACTGAAGACATAATACTATTATCTTAGCAATAAATAAGATTGAGTATTTCTGTGATATTTCAGGTTTTGGTAGCAAAGTGAGCTACGTTCATAAGTCCTGGCCCGAGTAAAGTGGGCCATCCCAGGGATCATGTCCTCCCTGGCCCATGAGGCCACACAGCCCCAAGCAGAATGGCCCTTGTGCCCCGAGGCTGTGGCCTTTACTGTAGCTCTGTGGCTGGCTCTTTGTGGCTCCTAGTGATGGTGTTTTCTAGGGTAGCAGCCATCACCCTGCTCCTCCCTTCCCCACCATCCCGCCCCTCACCTGGTTGTCCCTGCTGCTGCCCCTCCTGGACCTTTCCTGACCTGCCTTGGCTCCGGGATGCTTCAGAGACCTGGCCTTGTCCTCTTGGTGTGATTGGTGTTTCCAGGCTTCCTGTTTTGGACTCACAGCACCAAGGGCTTCTGTCTACCCTGGAGTGTTCCCCCAGGGCCCTGTCCAGCCACAAGCCTGCTGTCTCCTGCTGCCCCAGCCACCCTCAAGCTGTCTTGGGTGTCTCTAGTGCCTGTGATCCAGGCCTTCTGCCAGCCAGGTCTTTACAGCACAACAGGAAGAGCACAGTCCCCACAACACACATTGTAGCTCAGCTCCTGGAACTTGGGTGGGGGACCAGTGTGTGTGTTAATAATTAGAGGAGAGTGCAGATGGCTGGGACCATCATGACACACTGGCCAGATGGCTTCTTCGGTGTCAGAGGGACACTGCTATTTCCTTCTACACAGAGAGACAGAGGAGTTCAGGCCATGGAAGTCTGATTTCAGACGTGAGCTGCTGTCTGAGCCCTGTGCCTGCCTGGTCTGCCTGTGGCTTGTTTGATGAGTGCTGGGCAGCATCCTCCTGGTGTCGCCATGCACAGGGCAAGGTTCTCAGCTGAGCCCAGTCCATCCATAGTGGCTACTCTCTGCCTATCAGGATTTCCAGAGGCCCTGAGTTACATGAGACCTGTTGTGAGTGAAAAGCCAGCTCACACACATGGCCATGACCAGAACCTGACTGTGGCATTGCCTGCCTCTGCCACCAGGACACAGGGTTCAGAATGGAGGTAGGACAGCAATACGCTCTCATTTCCCTGCCCACTTTCTTAGAGAATAATGTAGATCCATGCAGGCAACATCTGAAGCCAACGTCAAGTAGGAGACTTAATGCAGAATGGATACAAACAGGAGATATCGATACAGCGTCTCATTTTAGAAAGCGAAACCACAAAAGTCAAATTGGAAATTCAGATAAAGAACTTGAAAGTAGAAGAGGAGTAATTGAAATTAAAATGTGCCAGGGCACGGTGGTTCATGCCTGTAGACCCAGCATTCTAGGAGGCTGAGGAAGGAGGATGTGAAGTTCAGGTCCATCCAGGGCAACTTGATCACTTAGCAAGAACTTGTCTTGAAATGAAAAATGAAATATCTGGGGGTGTAGCTCAGCATGGAGGCCTTAGGTTCAATCCTCAGCACTACCCACCCAAAGTGTTTAGTATCTATGTTCTTGACAGGTTGAAACCCTCAGGACAAGATTCCAGGGCACTGTCTGTGGCCCCTGCCCTGGAGACGCCTCTGAGGAGGCCCTGGCGATGTGGGCAGGGTGGCTGGGCAGTCCCCAAGGCAACATGTGTGTAGACAGGAAGTGTGTGCATGTATGCCTGTGGGGTGGACACCTCTGCCTTTGGGTGTATAAGTCCAGGAGTAACTAGACATGCACCATGCCGCAGGGAGTAACAACTGTGAACGGCACCCCTCCCTCCAGCACTCTGGTGTCCCCATTTTTAGCATCTGTCATTCTATTTTCTCCTTGCTCGTACCCCATGGCCCCACATCACCATCACCTTCCCTGCCTCCTTGTGCTCTTCCTCCTTGTGCCAGGAGGTAAGCAGCTTTCCTCCTCCAAGCTCCCACTGTGCTGTTTCCGGCTCGGGGCCAGCGCCCAGGGATTGAACCCTGAAGCGTGAGCCTGAGTCAGCCTCCTCCTGTACGCTGGGGTGCGGACATGGGGTCCCAGCCACACCCACCAGGCAGCTGCTCTCCCAAGGCTGAGGGAGGCACTGCCATGATTGGGGACTGAGTGCTGTTCCGGCCCAGGTGGCACTGGGCAGTGAAGGTGAATCAGAGTCTGGACCCGCACTTGGCCCCTTCTCCCTCCATGGAGAGACGCAGCCCGGTGACTCTGTTCCTCTCACCAGGGATGCAGCTCAGGGTGGGAAGAGAGAGCTGCTTTCAACCAGTTAGTGGGTGGATGACATTTCTCTTTCCCCTACAAGAGGACAGAAAGCTTAAAATATTAAAGGAAAAATTGTTCTGTAACAAGGGCTGCTTGAAAAAAATGGCCCTTTAGGAGGGTTGATCTTTGCTTCCTTTTTCTTTCTGCATATGTTACTTATTAAAGGTCATATGTGGCTTAAACATTACAGTTGTATGCAAACAGAGGGGAATATGTTTCTTTGGGCCCCTCAATAATTTTAAAAAGGAAGAACCAATTGCTTTGCCCATGTGTTCTGAAGGTTAACTCACCCCTGCAGTCATTGGGGAGGCAGTGCCCCCAGCACAGGGCCATTATCCAGTGACCTCCAGGGTGGCATCGACTGAATAGCAGGAGAGTTGCTGGGCATAAGCGTGTGCCATGCACGTTCCACATTCATCTACATCTGTGTGCTGTGTTCGCCAGACAGCTGTAGGCATCATAAAGAAACCAGAAGGACAGGACAGCCCTTGTCACTAAACACTGTGGGCAGTCTCACAGCTATTTTACTAATTTTGACTTCTCATCTTTTTTGTCCCCTTCATTTTATTTGACATGGAGGCAGATTGACCTTGGACAGTCAGCCAGATAGCAGTATTGTGTACACGGGATGTCTGAGGCACAAGGACAGTATGGGAGCCTATTGTCAAAGGGGACTTGCAAGGGAGATGACAGGAAATAAGACATCTTGCTCTTACTTTAATATTCATCAAATGCTCAACTGCATTAACTCTGGGCATGAAAATGGAATAAGGGGTGAGCAAGGTGCCACTCTTCTATAGAAGAAACCCAGTGGGCGTTGCATCTGTACCATGGTCAGTTCACAACTGTTTACACACAAGGGCATCTGTAAAGGTCCTTTAGCATCTGGGGCTTCGGCTCATCCTCACAGCTACCTTGTAAACAGAGCCTCAGAAACAGAGCCGAATTGACATACAGAATACAAAAGCTTTGGAGAAAGTAATTCAAGGAAAACTTGGCTCTTTATAAAGATAACCAAAATGGTTAAACTTTAAGTTAACTGATGAAGACGGAAAGATACAACTCATATAGCTAAAATCTAGAATGAAAGAAGAGATGTTACCACCAACCTTATAGAAATAAAAAGATTATGTATAAAATCACACCCGTAATATTTGAAGACACTTACAGTTCAACAGAAATCCCACTGATGGGAAATGGAAGAAGGCTTGAATAGACATTTCTCCAAAGAAGACTTCCAAATGGCCGAGCGCAGGACAAGATGGGCAGAGTCATCAGAAACCCCATCCAAACACAGTGGGAGCCCACTCTATGCTGGGAGGAAGACAGCAGTTAAAGATATTGATAAAAAAGAGTGGTGAATATGTGGCAAAACTGAAACACTCATACCCAGCTGGTGGGAATATGAAATTGCTCAGCTGCTGTGGAAACAATTTTAAGCTGGGGCTGTAGAAAGAAATTTAAACATAGAATTATCCTGTTATCAGCAAACTTACTCCTAGGTAGCTGCACAAGGATTGAAAAACAGGTACTGTCTTAGTTACTTTCTCATGGCCGGCACCAAATACCTGATACCCACAAATTAAAGGAGGAAAGGTTTATTTTAGTTCATAGTTTGTAGACATTTCAGTCCATAGCTGGCTCCAAGGCAGGGCAACATGGCAGAGGGGCATCACAGAGGAGAAACAGTCCATGCCAGGGAAGGCAGGAGGCGAGAGGATCAAGGGATATGAGGTATCTCTAACCTTCAGGACACGCCCACAGTGACCTACCTTTTCCTACCGGACTTCCTCTCCCAACATCACACCCAGATATTTCACCCCATCAGTGGACTAATCCCATGTTCTAGTCTCCCAGAAGCCTCACCTATGAGCATGAGGCTTTGGGGGAACACCTAAATATCAGCCATAATAAGTACCTAACCAAGTACCGAACACACATGCTATTCACACTGTTCACATGGCCAAAAGGTGGGAACACCCAATGGCCATAAACTGATGAATGGGTAAGCAGCGTGATGCGATGGAATGTTATTCACCCATCAAGAAGAGTGAAATCCTGACCTGCTACAGTTGGGAGCCTCAAAATCATTACAGTGGGTGAAAGGAACTAGACACAAAAGAGCATAGTATGTGGTATCACTTAGTGAAAGATGCAGATTGGTAAAGCCCACAGGCAGCACCCAGCCTGACCAGCAGCTGCCAAGGTCAGAGGGAGCTGGGAGCAGCTCCTGGCAGCTGAGGGACTCCCTTTTGCTATGCTGCTCTGAAAGTGGGTGGAGGGAGATCGGTTTGGAGAGTGCAGGACGTGCTCCTCACACTGTTGCTCCCCTTCCAGTGCTTAATCTCATGTAGTGTTTACTCCAGTACCATTTAAAACAGAATCACAGAGGAGTTATGTGAATGATTTCAAGCTAATAGATTTGGCAAATGAAGTGAAATGGACAAATTCCTAGGTAGGAATGAAACCCAAGAGGAAATAATGGGGAGATGTAGGTTGAAGGACAGATTTCCAGTATCAGGAGGGTGTGCTAGAGAGTTGTCATATGCATGATGATGACTGCAGTTGGTAGCAAGACACTGTTATCTGTGTGCACCTGAAAGTTGCTAAGAACAGATTTTCAGTCTGCTCAACACCAGTGAGTCTGAGTTCGTGCATGTTAAGAAACTTGACTGAGCCATTCTGTGACATACGCCTGCATCCAAACATTGTGCTGCACACTGTGAGCACCTGCAAGTCTTAACTTGTGAATTTAAATGAATGAATTAATTTTAAGAGCACCTCTATGTGAGGCTGTGATCCTGTTTCTTCTCAGTGTCCAGGGAGGAGGGCCTGTTACTCTTCAGGTGTGAGGCGGTGGCTCGGTGTGGTTCTGACTCCATTTCCCTGGTGGTTTGTGTTGCTGAGCATCCTTCTGTCGACCATTTTTGTATCTCTTTGGATAAATGTTTATTCAAATCCTTCATTCATTTTTTAATCAAGTGATTCATTTTTTGCTACTGAGTTGAGGACTTCAGAGGTTTTGCTGATTAAGCCCTGCGAGATATAGGAGCCCTGGTTCTCCTGTGGGGACACATCCAGAGAGAAGGAGTCACCACGCATGAAACTGCAGTCCAGATGCATGGCAGTGTCTCTCCTAAGAGGCAAACACCCCAGGTCCGTCACAGGACAAGTGGACTAAGAAACTGTGCTGGAGAGAAGCACGGAGGAAGACAGGTGGGAGGAACAGAGATGGAAATGAGGCAGCTAATGCAGTGGATGTTGTTAAGCTTTAACAAAGAAGGAGACTCTGCCTCTGCTCAGCATTTATACCAGGGGTTCCAGCTGGGACAGTCAGGCAGGAAACATAAACTGAACACTCTCATATTACAAAGAAAAGTAGAACTGTCTACTACCAGGCAACATTAAGTTGTGTAGAAAATTAGGAGGAATCTACTAGTTTTTTTTAGAAATAATAGTGAGTTCAGCAAGGTTGCAGGATAAAAAAGCAATACCTAAAAACTCAGTTGTGTTTATATATATTTCCATTGCGCAATCTAAAAATGAACAAAATATAACAGAAGTACAAAATGTATACTCCACAAACTATAAAATATTGTTGAAAGAAATGAAAGGAGATGAACTTAAGTGTCCATGGATCTGACTGGGAGACTTGCTGTTTTCCATGTGACACAGTCCCTTGTGGGCAGCATGGCCCATGAATCAGCTGCCTGGTCAGAGGTCAGGGTGCTGATCCTGCCACAAAAACTAGGGGCTTAGCATAACTGGGGCATCTTGAAGAGTGCAGAGGGGCTCGTGTGGCTGAAGTTCAGAGTTCAGTCCTGGAACTGAGGCAGAGGGGTCGGGTCAGCACCCAGCATGACAAACAGAGTTGAGGGCTCACAGGATGCCTTCACAAACGGCCCACGGTGTCTCGGTGGGATCTGCACACTTACAGAGCAGGGCCTGGTGTAGAACAGCGAATCCTTATCAGGGGGTGTCGAAGTCTTAAATCCAAAACTTGAAAACATGAGTTTTAGGACCTTGGGTGAGGCTATGGTTTTTAAAAATGTGACACCAAAAGCATAGTTCACAACAGAATGAGGAGATAAATTTGAATTCATCAAATCACTTTAAAAGATTTTTTCAAAAGACACTATTAAGAAAGTGAAAAGACATGCCAAAAAAGCCATTTCTCTAAGAAGGGATTTGCATTTAGAATACACATAGGCCTTGCGTAACTCGGTGCTAAAAGCACAGACAAGCACTCTGCACCCATGTCCAAGGAGGCTCAGCACCAACCAGTCCTGACCATGCAGTGAGGCTGGCTGCAGGCAGGGCAGAGGCTGGGGACACAGAGATGCCTTTGGCACACAGCACATCCAGCAGCTTGCCTGCGAAACTCACTTATGCCGCTTTTTTGCATCATTTTATGGAGATATAATCAACATGTCGTATAATTTGCCCTTTGGAAGTGGCTTTAATCCATTATCAGAGCTGCACAACAATCACCACAATCCAACTTTAAGATGTTTTTGTCCCCTCAGAAAAAACCCTACAGCACTTTTCGGGCACTGCCGTGCTCAGCCTCCCCATCCACCTTGCCCTCACCGACCTTGGACTGGCCTGCTCCAGCCCCCACTGTTTCAGGTTGTCACAGGATGAACCCCAAAGCCCGGCAGCCTCAGCCCTGCCTTTTCACGGCCAAGGTGTTTGATGGGACACCTACATCCTGTGGAAATGACCAATATTGGCGTCCTTTCCATCCTTTGACTGTGATAGGCCATGTGCTATAATTACACGTGTGTCTCCTCATGCGTCCTACTAACTCTCGCTATGTGCCATGGCACTTTTGCAGACGGCCAGGTCCTGCCTGTGCTCAGAGTTGCTGCACTGAAGTCCCAACGGTGTCTTCTTACCAGGTACAGTGAGGGCCATGGCCAGTGTGAGCTCCCAGGGTGGAGGACGCATGGGATGCAAGCACAGCTCAGGTCGGTGAGGGGTGCAGTGGGTGCAGGAGCTGGACTGCATGTTAGAAAAACCAGAAGCCAGCAAGGGGTTAGATGCCACTCCCCGGGACCAGCTTCCCTGAGCCCCTGCTTGTCCACTTCCTTCGCATCATGAGGAAACGTGGATGCGCAGTGCGAGGTCCCCTCGAGCCCCAGCTGCCTCAGTCTGAAGACCTGAAAGTGCCGTCCTCTGACATGCTGTGTCCCATGGATGAGGGGGACAGGATAATGCCAAGTGAGAGGGGCAGCTGGGGACCCAGTTAATGACCTGGAGCGGCTGGTGAGAGGCTGCTGAGTCTCCATGATGCCCCAAAGAGCATCTCATGTCTGTGCAGATGCCCCTTTCCCACCCTCCTCCAGTCTGGAGGCCATGCATCCAACGCAGCGTCCGCGGGGCTGGCTCCTTGGAGGCAGTGGCCCTGTTGCCGACTCCTGCCCTGGCTTCTGGCCGGTCTGGGATCTGTGGCATCCCCCAGGCAGTTCTGTGCCCAGGGCCCCTCTCTTAGGAGTAAGGCCTATTAGCTGATTCCTCTGCAGCAGTCCAGGTCCAGGTGGCCAAGTGCTGAGGCTGCGTTGGGTATCCATGCAGGACTTTCAGAAGGCACAGCCCCAAGGGGGTGGTTTCTGTTGCAAAACAGCTCCATTGGCAGGGAACAGTGTGAAAAACCAGGCTTGAAACTGAACTTAGTAATCTGCATTCAGCCTCCAGTCAGAGAATGCGTTTAGCACCTCTTTTGTGGAAAGTCTCAGACAGTGGAAATCAGCTGCCTCTGCAGTGTTTGCTTCACGGCTGCCCATGAGTTTGTGCACATCATAGATACTGTGTAGTGTGAGCCCTTTTAACCCTGAGCTGCCTGGTGCTGTGTACAGGATTTCTCCTCTGAGCTGGGAGACTGTCCTGGCGTTGAGCTGTGACCCCAAGGGGCCCAGGTGGGCCCAGGCCATCTTCCCAAGGGGCCCCGACATCATGAGAGGGCTCCTCCCGCTGCACAGCTCTGGTCCTGAGCCACATAAACCCTACAACTCATGGAAGTCACCTGGGATAACCCAACACTGTTAATGTTCAGAGCAAGACTGAGACTTCAGACTTGAACCAGCATGGTATGTGTGAGTAGTAGTGGGGGAATCAGCCCTGCAAGTGTTCAGCACAGCCTCCTTTAATGCTGGAAGATGCTGACATTCTTAACTCTAATGAGTTAATTCTTGGAATTGAGGAGCACAGAGAAAAAGACATTTGTCATGCTGTTAAGTGACTTCTGTGGTACATCCTTGTGAAGTCTTGCTATGATGGAGTGCATCAATTATGAGAGCCAGCTGTGTTTCAGCTGCCTCTCTGTGGTGTGAGCTTATCAGAGGTGTGGGATGGACATGCGGCCAGGCTTGCTTTTGTGACTGACGCGCCAGTGTAATCGGTGTAATGAGATTTAACTCATTTGCAGATAGATTCACCTACAGGGACCATCCCACAAACAGAAACCTCAGAGCTTAGGTAAGCAACAAAAAAATTAATTAACACGGAAGTGCTAATTAGTTTACCCAATTTGCAGTGCCATGGGACTGCAGAGTCTGGTGCTCGGGGTGGGCAGAGGGTGGGAGGGGACAGAGACGCCCTGCTGGGGATAGGAGGGGGCCATGACAGCCGTGTCTGTCTGTGCTTCACCTGGCCCCTTCCTCAGCTCAGCTGCCCAGCTTTCTGACGTGAGGAGGTGTGGGGCTCTGTGAGAGCCAGGAATCCATCAGGCTCTCAGACGCAGGCGTGGGGTGAGCACGTGGCGTGGGTTCTAGCTGGTGTGGACAGTCGCTGGCCATGTGGCCTTGAGAACACTCACCAGTGCTTCCTCCTGCAGTGAGGCGTGTGAGGCCTCTGCTCTGGTGATGCACTCAGCCTGGACTGCAGGCTCCGTGCTGGCTCCTTTGGGGGAGACCACACAGGGCAGAGCCTTTCATTTGTGCCTTCCTCTGCTTTTAGAGCCATGTTGGATGTAGCCTCATCTTATGTATTTTCACCCACGGCTGTAATCTTTTCTGTGAGGATTGTTCTGTTGTTGTTAGTGTGACTCATTCTCATTTCTGTTTATTTTCTTCTCTCTCGTGATAAATTGTGAAATTGTTTATTCTCCCTTTTCTTTTCATTATTTTGCAAAGCAGTCACTGAATAGCTCTTTGCGATTTCCCTATATGGCCCCTCTGCCTTTCCAAGCAGGGTGTTCGATCCGAGTGGCATTGTCCGCACTTCTCTCAGCCAATGTCCTCCACGGTCACCCGGCCACAAGTTCTCTCCCAGACACCTCACCTGCTCTGCCACAGAGAACCATCTCGAAGCCCCGGTTTATTTATGTAACTCCCGGAAGCTTCCCTGTCCTGCGTGATGAAACCAAATTGCTGGACACTTGCTCTTTTTTAAACAAATTGGTCTGATCCCTGCAGTGTGACCTGGCTGCCTTCCAGCTCCTCATCCAGCAAGCCTGGAGGAGCCAAGTCTCCTGGACAAGGTGGTAGAAAGATGGCCTGTGCTGCTGTCTATGTCCAGACAGCTGGCACCAATGCCAGGCTGGTGCCTGGAGGGATGGCCCAAGGAGCCTAGTGGCTAACCATGAAGAAGGTTGCACCTTGGGCCATTTTCACCCAAAGCCGGATGACTTACAGCTGACTGGGTGCAGAAGTACAATCTCCTGAGGAAGGGTGATTTTAAAAAAAATGATAGTACTATTTAAAAGGCATGGAAACAGTGGAAGTGCCAATGAACTCATCATGGAGGAAGGGAGCTGGCTTCCCAGAAAGATGAGTGTTTAAAATAAATCCTTTCAACAAAGGGTACTGAGCTTACTGATATTTGCATGCAAAGAAAAGCCCAGCCTCTAAAAAACTAAGGCCTAAAACAACTTAGGCAGAAGTTTTCACGACCTTAGATTCAATATTGCTTTTTTAGATACAACGCTGGAATCTAAGCAACCAAAGTAAACTACATCAGCTGAACTCCATCAAAGCTGAAAACTTTTGTGTTTGAGTTCACTGTCAATAAAGTGAAATGAAAACCCACAAAACAGGAAAATTTTGCCAATTTTACATAGTACGGCTTGTCAAGAAATTATAGTGTTCCTGTCACAGGAGATGCTTTCAGGGCAGCCAAAGAAAGAACAAGGGACTGAACAGGCACTTCTCTAGAAATGTGGCCCTACTGGGTGTCACGCATAGGGGGTGCCCAGTAGGACAGAAGTCCCAACCCCAAGCCACCATTCTGCAAGGCAACCAGCACAGGGAGAGTGTGGCAGGGTGGGTGGACTTGGAGGAGCCTGAGCTGCCACCAGCCTGGGGCGTGTGGAACTGGGCAGCCACATGGAAAACCTCGTGGCATTTCCTCAGGGGCTACATGGAGTCACCGCATGACCAGAAGTCCATTTCTCGGCATGCACTCCAGAGGGGGAAATGTGCATGCGCTCAAAAGCTTGTACATGTGTGTCCTGGTAGGCACAGTAGGCAGGTAATGGAAACCACTTGGCATCTGACAGCTGAGATGAATGGTACATACCATACAGGGGCTCTACCCGGCAGTACAGGAGTGGGGATGCAACCCAGGCTGCATCGTAGATAAACCTTGAAGACGTTTTGCTACATGAAAGAAGCCAGGCACAAAAACCACATGTAGGATTTACATTCATGGCACAGAAATGGCAGCTCTCTGCAGAAAGTGCTGGTTTCCAGGGCTGGAGCCAGGGGGCTAGGGTGACTGCTGAGGAGTAAGGATTGTTTTGGGAGTGTTAGAAACACTCGGAAATTGACTGTGGTGATGGTCACACAATTGTGTGAGTATATTATGATGTTTATATATTGAGTATATTATTGTATATATTTAGTATATTGTATTAAATATAAATATAACATCACATTATACTTCAGGAGTCCATATTTTAAATGGGTCACTCATATGGTAAGGGAATTGTACCTGAGTAAAGCTGTTATTTTTTAAAATCACCAATAAAGTCATGAATAGGCAGCAGTGTTCTTGGCAGAGCAGGCAGAGAGTCGGTCTGTAGGCAGCTCAGTCACACCCCTGTCCTGTGAGGCAGCTTAGCTTGTCAGGGTGGCACTGGGGGCCCCCTCAGGGAGGAAGGGTGGTGCCTCTGTCCCTTATGAGACATGGAAGCCTTGGCATCAGGAAGTGGATTTCATGGCAACACCAGAGCAAGGGGCACTGTTGCTTTCCTCCTGTGCATTCAAACTTTCTGCTGAAGTTTGTTCTCATTCTGTACATGTCTCACCTTGTGTGTCACACATGTGTGTTTGGAGTGTCCTGGTAGAATCCTGTTGCCTCTTCTGCATGTTACATCCCCTTCATAACGTTCCTTCATTTGGCATTCAGGGTGTGGGTAACTGGCCACGGAGGAGCTGACAAATTCCAGAGGTACCAGTCCCTGCGATGGCGACAGCTTCTGGGAATCTGGAAGCACAGACACTGTTGTCCTTGGCCACGCTCAGGATGTGACTGTAAGGAATGGGGACTTTGGGCACCAGCCCTGCCCCTCACACCCCCTGGCACTACCTGCTAGCTTCTCTTACAGCCCAGATGCCCAGGCACAGTGATCACCTCTCCTTCCACCCTGAGGGCAGAGCAGAGCGAGAATGTGAGGTCATTCATACCCTTCACTTCTGGTGACAGAATAAATGTGTTGTTAGGAACTCATACTTTAAATTACTTCTAACATCTCTGACTTTGAGACAAATCCTCTATGTAGCTACATTTCTGGCTCCAATGTAGAATATTTCATATAAAGCACTGCAAAGATTATTGTCTTTGCAAAATAGATTCAGGATACATTCAAAATAGTCCCTGAAAACCCTTTATTTTTTCAAGACAGCTTAACTGCCTTTCAACTTTAGGCTCTCATAGAGAAAGAACTGCAGAACAGGTTGTTACAGGCCACAAAATAGAAAATATAAATTCAAGCGAAGTAGTGGTGACAGCCACCACCAAGGGACAGAGTTCTGACTTTCCCCGCAGCACAATGGCCGACTCAGACCTGCCAGGTAAATAGTGTCCTGGTTCAAGTGCTAAGGAACATATGGTGTCGTGTCTCCTGAGTCTGCTGTAATAAACGAGCACCTTGCCGGGAGCAAAGAGGCTTAGAAATAAGTAGTGTTTCCCTGACACTTCCAGAGCAGTCCGGGATGCGCTCTGTCAGGGAGGACGCTTGCTGTGCAGGTTCTTGGTTGGCGAAGCTGAAGGTGACCCTGAGCTGCTGGGGGCCGGCTGTGCCCACGCTGTCTCGACTGGGGTGCCCGGAACTTATAAAGCCACACACTGACAGAAGCTTGGGATCCGAACACGTGTCCCTCACTTTCACAGCGTGAGAGAATTAGGTCAGGTCTCTGGAGGATGGCATTTATTTCCTGTATGCAATAATGAGCAGTGGATGTGGGACATAATTAATGCCTACTGAGAAAGCATTGATGAACACTTCCTCGCACCCGGTGAATGTTTGCTTCGCATCAAAGGGGTCTACCTGGCACACACACATGTGTACACACACATGTACACGCATGTGACACACTGTGTGTCTCTACTTGTGTTCCACTCTGCGCATGTAAGGCATGTGTGTGACTCTATAGGGTCCATCTGTCTGCATTTGTGCATGTTGTGTGTGTTACACCCCGACACAATTATTCATATTATTGCAAACACGTGAGCTTAGACATGTTCACATATGTATCTGGTACACATGCAGGGATGTGCGCACACATCCTTAAATGTCTGCAGCCAGGCGCCTGTGGAAGGGACAGTTGGGCACGTGGCAAACGTCCGCGTGCTTGGAGTTGGTGTGGCCTTTCCTGCAGCACGTGAATGAGGAGGAGCGAACCGCTGTGACGAGCTTGGAGAGACTTCCTCTCCACACTCAGACACAGCTCCAGTGCCTGGGACAGGATGCCTGCAGCACCTGGCCACAGCTCAGAGCCTCAGAGAGGATGGCTGCATCTCCCTGGTGTGATGCCAGGGGCCAAAGGTTGGCCTCGGAGGGACTCGGGAGTCACGTGGCAGTGCACGCAGCCCGCTTGGCGTCTCTGACTTCCATGGCCTTTTCCATCAGGGCAGCCCAGCTAGTGAGTGCTGCCCACCCTGTCCTGCTCCTGACCACAGCCTCATGCTCCCCTCCTTGCCGTGTGTCCTGCATGTCCCTACACTGCAGTGCCACCTGGTACCGAGTCCTGAGTTCCTCTCATGGGGACGCCACAGACTGAGACACTGGGAAACGGCACCTTCACGGCTGGCTGAAGGTGACTGTTTATGGCTGTGCAGGCAGTGCATTCTTGTGATGAGAGTTGCATCCTGGATTCTCTAACACACGGGCACGTAGGCTCTCGGGCTGCTCATGGGGGCACCTGCCAGATGAGGCAGATGGAGGCAAACAGCTAGCGTTAGGCCAGTGCACAGATGAACCACTGACCAGCAGCTGACGGGCTCCTGAGACAGGGCTGTGTGCAGGACGATGCTGGGAGAGGCCAGGGATGCAGTTTCTTGCTGTTGGGGATGGGTCCTAAGTGCCAGCCGAGGGAGCCCTAGAGGTACTCAGGGGCAGTGCTTGTTCCTAGCACATGAAGGGTGCAGGTGCACTCCACTGAGCCAGTGGATGCTGGGGCACAGGCAGCAGCCAGGAGGCCATGGCTTGTGGGTGGGGACACTCGCTGCTGTGGAAGGCACTGGCAGAGGGTGGAGGGGACTGAGAGGGTTCAGGGTGAGCTTTGAGTTCAAGTCTGAGGGGGCTTCCTGTCTCATCACTGGCTGTGAGCATCAGGCAACAAACTCAGCCTATTCTGCATTTCAGCCTCTATCAATAGTGGCCAAGGTTGTTGCTGGGGTTGAGGGCCAGAGAGACTGACCCAGACCCCGAAGCTGCTGGATGAACAGTAGGGACCACGGGTCTCTTCACAGAATGGCGATGGACTCCCATGATGGTGGTGCAGGCTTGGACAGGCGAGGCTTGGGCTTAGCCAGCTGGGGAGGGACGAGGCACAGTTGCTCCTATCTGTGCCAAATCCTGTGTGGATGCAGTGCTTTTGCTAGCAAGGAAGAGCGGTGAGAGTGGTGGAGACACGGTTCCCTCCACAGTGCTGCCTAGGTGAGAACCGGACGTGACAACCAGGATTGGCACCGGACGCAGAGAAGAAACTGGGAGGGAGTGGTGCAGTGGGAGCAAGTGTGAGGGCCATGCAGGTCTTCGCTGTGCATCGGGCTGTCTCTAAGGCCTGGTGGATTTCAGGGCACTTGCTGAGTGCCAGCACCCAGAATCTGAGGCCCAGAATATCGTGTGTCCTGACAGCCCAACCCAGGGGCCAAGAGGAGGGAGACTGAGCAACAGCAGAGGCAGGACTAGGGCACAGGGCTGCAGCAGGGAGGCCCCATACACAGGCTGGTAATGTCAGACGGAATGAAGTGGGGCCGGGCCTCCGGTCAGTGGGCACTTCCTTCCTGACCTTGCACAGGAAGGATTCGTTAACAGGGACAGCACATGCCCTCACACTTTGCTGGTCAAGGAAAGGGAAACGCCAGAGCTGCAGAACTCCTGGGTCGAGACACACTTGGGGCTGGGCTGACTGCTGGCCAGTGGGTGTACTGATCCTGGACCTGTCTTCCGGGCTGACTATGGTCACCGTGTCATTTGCTGTGAGTGCTGCACAGGCACTGACCGTGAGTCTCCAGATTCAGTTTCTGAGTGGATCTCTTCCTGTTTGTTTGAACCCCTGGAGAGGTTGAAATACAGCTTTTCTTGTGGCTCCAACTTATTTCTGACCCATCCTTAAGGGGCCAGGAAGAGATTGTACAGAACAGTCTGCTTGATGAACTGTTTAGAGAGTTGTTAAACTTTACAGTTTCCCTGTGACTGTGTGACAGGCTCTGGCTGGCCTGTCCTCCTTGGGTGTCCCCTTCTGGGACCAAAGAGCAAAGGTGAGGGCACTGGGAACTCAGAGTGGCCACAGCGGGCAAGGTGGGCATCTTGAGCAGCACCGAGTTTTATGGGTAAAGATGGCCTGAGTCATCTTTGGTTTTCCGTGAGAGAGCCCTTCATTTCTCGGTTAGTTTCCACTCCCAGGAGTGCACACTTGACCTGAGTCACGGCAGGAGGCTCCAGCTTCTCAAGTCAGGTGTGCTCTGAGGCGCTTGTGCCCCAGAAGTGTCCTGAAGTCAAATGTGGCCCTTTAGGACCTAATGCTGGGACAGGAAGCTGGGAAGCACCAGAGGGGCTGCTTCTCGAGCCCAGGCAGCCTGACTCTGGGTGGCTGGAGGGCTGGCCTTGGCCTGAATGCCGCCTCCTCCGTGGAAGGGCGAGCACAGGGAGGTACTCTGTCTGGATCATGGCTGTGTCTCTAGCGTGTAGAGGGATGTGGGAATGTGTCAGATTTCCAGCCACCATTTGCTGAGTGAGTGAACAAAGCTTTCTCTGAGGGAATCTGAGCCTCCATGTACCAGCTGTGATTGTAAACATGTAATCATATGTGTTACAAGGATTCTGACCAGAGCTCAGGCAGAAAACGTGGCTTACAGACAGATGGCATGGTATTCTTGCCCGTATTTCCACAACTTCTGCATCTTGTTCCCTACAGATCATTGTGTCATGAAAGCCACTGATTTTTGAGTTACTTTCAGTGTTTTATTTAATTTTAAAATCTAATTAGAACTCTGTCTGCGTGCAGTTATCTAATCGAATGAGTGATCCTGACATTGTCCATCCATTAACCGTGACCCATGCTGTCTGTGTGTCTGCCAGTCTCATGTGTGTCCCGTCTGCCCAGGAGACCACACACAGCTCCCTCCTCCCGTCTCTGTTGCCTGCTCCAGTGCGTCTCCAGACACAGGTGCATCCCTTTCCGGATGCACACTGCTTCCACTCCTTAGGTGAGCTGGCATTGCCTGTCCCCGGCCACCCTTGTGCACTGGCCATGCCCAGCACCTCCAGATGGCTGGCAGCATCTGGAACACACTCCCCGAGGTCCCCACTTACCGTGTTGTGAATGTACCATCTGCCTGTGCTCTGGGATGCTTAGCTTTACAGCTTAATAATCAGTGGAAACTGCTTTTAACTTGCTGACTTGTAGACTGATCAGTAGGTGTGGGCTTTGGGACTAAGACCTTCAACCTGATTATTTCACCTATTTTGGGAAGTTCAATAGTAGATTCTATTCCCAGCCCATAGATAATAAAGCTGTTTTCCTTATTTTGAAATCAGAACAAGGATAAATTGTGGTGCCAGTGATATTAGCAGTCAGTAAATACTGAAGGGCTTACTTGTCACCAGAAATAATTTTCCTTATGCAGAAACTGTTTTCAGTGTATAAATGGCTTTTCATATTCAAAATTAACCTATGTTCCCTGAAATTTTTACTTCCATTCCTTCCCTTACCTGATCTTCAGGATCCCCAGTACTGTTACGATTCCTTCCCAGGAACAACTTCTAAGACCCTACTGTTTGTTGATCATTCTAAGGGGCTGCTGTGTGCCTGTAGCTATGCCTGGCCAGAGCATCGCAGAGAAATGTCCTCACCACTAGTCCCCTCGTGTAACGCTGGACAGCCACGGCGTCTTGAAGAGTACACATGGGAAATGACAAGCAGCTGCGATCGCTGCCCTTTCTCCTTCTCCGTATATTTACATGTTTGCTATTTTCCGTCTGATCACAAGACTGCAGAGTAACGCAGGCCATAGCTTATCTGTGTGTTCCTCCGTCCTGACATCGGCTCTGGGCCTGTTGTGGCATTTTGATTTGTCACAAGTCAGTCGGGTAACTGCATCTGCACCATGGGACGTGTCACGGTCACGTCGTGTGCTCCTGTGTTCGTCCGGTCACATTGTGTCAGGTGATCACCCTGCTGTGTGTCACACTGTCGCCGTGTTGGTGCACAGGCACGTGCGGTCCTGTGCTCATCCAGTCTCAGTCACACAGCCTGGCCGGCCAGCGTCACATGATCATGGTGTACAGAGTCACAGAGTGCCCAGAGGGGTGTGTGTGTCCCTGTGATCCTGGCCAGCTCGCTTCCGGAGAAGGCCACAGAGTCTCGGCCTCAGGTTCTTGGGGCCCAGCTCCTTCAGCTCCTGTGCAAAGATGGCCTGCTGTTGTGTGGTGACCGTTGGCATGGAGCCCTGGGCAGGAGCCTGGCTGAGCCTCCACCCTCTGCAGGGCCTTGGGACTTCGTAGAGGGAGCTTTGCTGGGCTCTGCTCCTGTCACTGCCCCAGCTGTGGGGAGGCAGAAACCATCTCGGCAGCTCAGTGCGGCCCTGTAGGTGTGGCCCCTACAGCCCCTCCCTCCGTGCCTTCCTGTCTCCCTCTGCCCACCCCTTGGTGCCCAGTGTACCCCAGCAGCCCTACAGAGCCACACAGTGGGTCTCCACTGGGTCTGGGTCTGTGGAGGTCTCAGGAGAGGGGCTTCTCTCAGTGGTCTCTAGTGGGCCTCACCTGGGTCCTAGGCATGTGACTTCATCCTGGTCACCACACTGGACCACCCCACACCCACCCACCCTCTGCTGCTGTGCGAGTGCACAGGGCAGTGCTGCACTTGAGCTCCAGGGACACAGGGCGGGCATTGCTCATGCAGAGCAGAGGCTGGTACTGTGAGAGTGTGCACACATGTGTGAGGAGAGTTCCTGCCACGGACGCAGACGCGCCCCCACTGGAGACTGAAATGAGGTGACGCGTTTGCTTGAGGAGAGCAATTAAACACTTGCACCCCTCTTTTTGAACTCAGGAACAAGCTGGCTCCACAGAACAGATATAGACTGCACATCTGTGAAGTCACCAGGCAGGTTTCTTTGTGTCATTAGCATAAATTAGCATGGTTGCCCCCTAATGTCAAGGAGAGGTGAATCCCCTATGCACCCAGGTGATCTCTGTCCATGTTCTGGGAGGGTTGTGATTACTGTTCCGACTATTGGCTGGGCCCTGGGGAATGCACTGTGTGTCGGGCGGGGGTCCTTGAACAGGGACAAGGCTCAGACCTCAGCATGGAGGGCCATGGAAGGACCAGTGTCCCTTTTCTCAGGGTCGCAGGGCTGACAGCAGAAACAGCCACTTACGAAGCCCCAGAGCAGTGCAGGCCTGGCTGAGCACATCTCATTTTGTCGCTGGCATTGGCTTCAGCCTATGGATGAGGTCAGAGCAAAATCCACCTGTAGTCTTTTGCATCCTGCACCAAGCTAGGCACCAACCACTACCTGCTGTCGCAGCTCTGTAGGGCAATGAGCTACATGCTGTGTGAAGTCCTCACTTATATCATGGCTGAAATAAAGCACCATCGTCCCCCAGTGACCCTCAGGTCTCAGAGTCACAGAGCAATTAAGACTTGCAAAGAGCTCTCCAGGAACAGGGCTGGACACAGAGCATGCACTCCTGAGCAGCACCCTTGTCACCTATGCTCCCAGGATCTGCCTTCCTCCTCATAGCTCTGTGCTCCTTTCCCTCCTTCCCTCTGTCCCACTGTCTTGGAGGAGGAGCAGTGCAGACCCTGCTGAACTCAGAAGTGTGACTTGAGTGGTGCTGACAGCCACTGCCTTCCTGTTCCTCCTTCTTGGCCCACCTCCCGCTGTCCAAGTGCATCCTGACCTGGTGAACTCCTTGGCTTCATGTCAGCCTAGAATGAGGACAGGCTTGGTTTGGCTCTGGGTCTCAGTGTCACGGTTTCGGTCCACAGTCACTTGGCTCTATGGCTCTGCCCCTGTGGGAGGCAGGAACATTGGTGGAGGAAACTGCTCGCCTCGCCTTAGCCAGGAACCAGGGAGAGACGGGGAGAGGCGGGGTCCCACGATCCCTAAGGCCACACTCCCAGTCACCTCGCTTCCTCCCCCAAGGTGGCACCGCCTCCCAGTAGTGCCACGGGCCGGGGCCAGACCTCCCGCACAGGCCTCTGTGGATGCCACAGGTCCCAGTGATGGCACCTGAGCTTTCTGCGTCTGTCTCCGAACCATTGGATTTGCCTACCCATGTCAGGACAACTCGTAATGTCTTCTTTCAACCCCATTCAAGTCACGCTTACTGCAGATTTCCCCTTTCAGCCAGAGTTTCAGCTTTTCCTTCTCTGTGCTACTCTTCTCATTAGCTTTGGTCCTGGTCTCATGCTGTGGCCCTCAGGTCTGCCTGCCAATGCCCTGCCTGTGCTGTGAGTTTCCCATACCAAGGAACCATGTATTTCCTACAGTTCCCTTCACCATTCCAAGGGCAGAGCCCAGGAGATGACTGGCTTCAGAGACCCCGTCATGAGAGTTTGAGTGATACCTTAGCACAGAGCTTCCACAGGGACACCTATGGTGGTGAGCAGGTGCTTTGTGTAGATAGAGTGCCCGGACCCCGGCCTCCCCTCTTTCTGGCCCCAGGCCTCCTGCCTGTTCCCATACTTCCTGCTGCCCCAGTCCCCTCTGTGGAAACCTTGGGTCCTTGGGGTGCATCAGCTCCATGGGTGTGGGCACTCATCTCTCAGCTGCCTTACCCACCTCCCCAAGATCCTGGTGTGGACAGTAGACACAGAGAGGGAGTCAGGACTTGGGAGCTGTCACCTTCAAGAGTAAACATCTCCTATGGGGTTGGCAGGCCCCACGCCCAGGACCACAGCTCTGGGTACAGATTTTAAAACACAAGTCTGCTAGTAATAACATTGGGGCATTGGGATGTGACCTGGATGGATGGAAAGGGCAGATGTATCCCTACTGCCTCCCAATCTGCCGCCCCTTCACTACTAGAGACCCAGCATGGGGGGCTTCAGGTACCCCCGAAGTTATTCACGTCCTGTCATTCTTCACCCCAAGGGTACTTGTGCAGAACTTCTGCATGTCCCTTGATAATTCCTCAGGTGCATCCAGTGGCTGCGGTGGCCTGTGCAGGGAAAAGCATTGTCAGACATCCCCAGTAGCAATGACTTTCATTCCTGGGTCCTCAGCTCATAGCACACAGGATGGCGGTTCCCTACGCTCTTGCCAGAAATACAGTATTGTCTAAAGGGTGAGGCCCAGTTGTGTTAATGATTCAGCTGGAAGTGGCATGTGCTGAAGACCCGTGACTGCCGATATTAGGACACCGGGCCGCGCTTCTGTCCGGAGGCCTCTGAGCAAGCACGGGCGCAGATGTGAGCACAGCAGGTCGGCCTGTGTACCTGTGGTGGAACTTCATTCCGTCTGTGGACAGAGACTGCTGCTGGGGTTGGAATCAAAGCATATTCTGGGTGCACACGAAGGGTTCAGAGCATGGTGAGGGGCCTGTGTCCCCTGGACAGCAGCATGGCACTGACCTCTAGCTGGCAGGGGCAGGGAGCTGGCCAAGGTGGGCACCTTTGGGCTCTATGTCAAGATGTCCCCTGCTCCTTGGAGGTCCAGTGTCTGTCTTGGGGCCTTGACCGTCACATAGATGTATGTAGCACTGTCTTCCTGAGCTTCACACATTGCTCTGGGACCAGGAGTAGGAACTTCCTGATGAAGCCATGTCGAGGGCTCCCTTCCCACAGCTTCAGGTTCTCTTGGGTGAGGCGGTGGGCACCACAGCAGCCCAGGGCAGCAGGTGGTTCTGTCTGGATCCACAGCCTCGGTCACCTCCTGGCACCATTGCCGGGTGACTTGCAGGTCCAGTGTTCCTGTCTGAAGCAGCTATGCCTGATGCGTGGCTTCCAAGGGCTCCTACAGCCCTCCCTGTTTCTGGGTCTGGCAGGCTGGTGGGGCCATGGACCTTGACACCCACTCCTGATTCCCACCCTAGGAATGTGTGTGAGTGCCACACCGTGTGCACAACCTTCCCCTCAGACTCGTGCTCTGTAGTATGTATCTAGCGGCACCTGGAGGCTGCCCATCCGCGCAGCTGTGGCAGCCTGGGGAGCTGCCTACAAAGCTCCGTGCCACTGGCTGCCGCCCTCTGGTCTTCTGGGAAGGCCCTGGACTTCACGGCCTATAACTGCAGGAAGAGGGGTCCTGTGTGTTTCAGCTAGCTTGGGAGCAGGGCCTGCTCCAGTAACATTGGTGACAGGACATGTACATGTGCCTGGGTCCCTCCCACAGGACCCGTTCCCAGGACCTCGAAGGGTAGGGGCCCCGTGCTTTTAGATCTCGAGAACTCTCACATGCTCTCCCCTCTAGGGTCCTCACAGCATAGAACCTGTCGTGTCCAAATCCCTCCACTTCTCCAGGTGTCCCTGTCACCCCCCCAACCTGCTTGTCTCGTGTCCCTGCTCCCCTGGACTCACTGTTGCCTCTGACGTTTCTGTCCAGTGAAGCCCTCCCTGTTCTCCAGCCCCAGCCCAGTGGTGGTCCCTGTCAACTTCACCGTCCTGGTGATGAAAGTGTGGTGGCCTCTGAGGTGCTGGTCAGGCTGGCAGCACTGCCCAGAGTGGAGTCCACAGGGCAGGGGCAACTGCTGCCTGGAGCCACCCCACCTCCTGCCCCGAGGTCTGGCTGCCACCCCATGCCCACCGTGTACCCTGACCACCATGCACTGTGGGGTCCCCTTCTGTAAATGAGCACATGACCTCAGTGTTGCTGTTGTTCTCACAGATTACAGTCATGGACCATTTGTGGGGACTCAATCAATATGTGTGTATTTTAGTGTTTTTACTGAAATATAATATTCTTTTTTCACAGTTTTTATCCTGGAAAGGGATATAACAGAGTTGTGCTTGAAGTAAAGGGTTAAATATTGCAATTGAGGGGTGAAACCTGGTCTCCGTACCTTGCATGTGAGCCGTGTGCAGGTATGAAGGCATGATGAGTGCCTCGCACAGGGCAGTGAGACTGTGACTGTTGTCAAGCACAACCGGAAGATGTGTGTCAGATGCGCTGGGGACTGGCTGGGTCCCCACACTCCTGGGCTAATGCTTCTCCTCTCTTCTGTTGCAGAGTCACAGTGCACCCTCTGTGGAGAGCCGGAAGGTGAGTACCCTGGCCCCTCACCTGCGCAGGTGGGGGGCACACGTGTGCTCATGGGGGAGCGGTGGTGTGGGCCTGCTGGGAATGCTAGAGTGTTGAGAGGCTGAAAGCATGTTCTTCTTGGTGCCTGCGGGAAAAGCAAATAACCCACAGCAGCACATAGTGCTAGGTGTGAGGAGTTCATTTCTAAGGAAAAATCAGTATCATAGCCAGATTGCAGGATTTCCTTTTTGCTGTTTTGAATTTGCAGATTTTGGCCAGCTTTCTCCAATAGTAGATGTTGACACGTTTATGGGCTTTAAATGTTTTAGCGAGTTTCTGTGACTGCACATTCCATGAGACGGTGAGATGCGCCTGGCCACCAGCAGTGACTGGACCTGGGGGCATATAGGGCCTTGCTGGCCTCAGTCTGGATGAATGGGCGGCCGCCTGTGTCGGGCTGTTTTACCCAGAGCTGCAGCTGCCCAAGACGCACTTAAGTGTGGAGCTGCCGAGCTGTCCCAAAACGGCCAAAGCAGATTGGCAAAGCCTTTTCCTCGGTGCACTCAGGAAGGATAAGGAAAACATGGTAAATAACTGGCTTCTCTTGGGGTGTATCAGGTCCTGCTGAGTTTGGATTTTGTAGTCTGCTTTCAGCAGAAAGAGGCAGATTGGCTAAAGAAAACCAGTGAAACCTAAGCTGGGAAGACAAGCTGTGGAGTCAGAGTCAGCAGGTCCCAGTGTCGGGGGCCTGGGGTCCCTGCCCCAAGAGCCGGGGCTGAGGACTGTGTGTAGCTTGGGCTGAAGTCCCCAACCCACAAGCTGAAACGTTAAGTACAAGCTCACTTGGGAATTCAGCTTGGTGGTAGCAGGCATTTGGTGAGGTTTTGGATTCTTCCTGTGTGGTTGAATCCATGAGAAGACGGAGACACGGCCACAGTGCATCCCTTACCTCACCTTCTAGAGTGTCAGGCACTGAGCCTAGTGTTCCCAAGGCCACAGGAAGGTGTGGACTCTGGACCTGTGGTACGTCCTCCTCTGGGTCTGTGACGCCCTGCACCTGTTGGATGTGCTCTGGACACTTGAGAGTTTGCTATTTTCTGTCGCTGTGGCTTTTTGTTGCCCTGGGGAATGTGCCTCCCGTGTTTGGTTTTGTGTAGGACTGTGCACTCCTGTTGGGAGTTCCTAGGGCACTGTGTGTGCTCTCCAGAGTGGGTAGGAGTGCAAGCCCGTGCTTTTGTCTGCGTATCACTAGTGGCCCAGCTCTGTCCTCTGGACAGGCTATGTCGTGTGTCTGCTACTGCTGCTGTGTACTCCCTGCCACTGGCCCCTAGCATGGGGCTGGCTCGGTGAGGCCCCACTGTGTTCCTGGATGCTGCTGTGTCTGTGACCATCCCAGGTGGCAGACAGAGCCTGAGTGGGCCCCGATCTGCCAGACCAGCCTCAAACCCCCAGGGTCTGCATTTTGAGAAATAGGTGCCCACTCAAGTGAGGGCTGCAGACCCAACAGCTGGGGTTGCAGGGCCTCTCATTGTGCTCCCCGAAGCCTGTGGTGTGGCTTCCGCGTCACAGTGGTGTCGGGTGCTCGGCCCACACCAAGTGCAGGAGTGGGAGTGATGAAGGGACAGGTGTGACCTCGTTGCGCCATCCAACTGGGCCCCACACAGAAGGGGCCCCAGGGTGGGGGCTGCAGGAGGGCAGAGTGGGCCTGCCACTCCTCCGGTCTCCCCCAGCACCCAGGTGTGCTGCCTGGGAATCGCTCCGAATCTGGGCTGTGGGCACGGGTCTCAGCTGTGCCTTCCTCCCCAGAAGTGCCACCCTATGAATATTCATGTGTTCTTAAATCATTTAGGTAATTAGTCTGAGTGTATGCTGGCTGGATGCAGCCATGGAATTTGAAATCAGCTTTTTTGTTCAGTAATTTCTCTGGCAGCATCGATCAGTTAACTCCTAACGGCCCCAGGAGCAAGTGAGCGTACTGGTCAGGCAGCCGGCGGGAGCTGGGTGGAGAGCTTCTCTCCCTCCTCAGGAAGCTATAGCAGCTCTCAGGCTGAACCAGCCAAGTGGAAACACCTATTTGCATTTTAATGATCAGCTCTTTTGGAGAAAGCTAGTTCTTTGGACACAGATTGAATAATTAGCATCATCTCAGACGATAATATCTGTCAAGCAAATGATACTAGGAGCAAAGTTCACAGAATCCTGGAGACCTCAGATTCTACAGCTGCAGGTCCTTGTCATAGTGGGGACTTTCTCAGCAAACCAGAAATTTAATTGGTATAGAATGTGGATCCCCACCTCAGGATGCCTGTACTTGCACCATCTATATGTGAAGTCAGGAGCCCGGGGAGGTGGAGGTGTCCATGGACGCGCTGTCCCTGCTCAGCCCTTGCCCCCTGGCAGGGGTGGAGAAGGCCCAGCCGGGGCTCTGGAGAGCAGGTGCCTATAGCACAGGGGCTAGGTCTTAGCCAGGACCACATGGTCCCCATGGGGTGGCTTCTACAGCAGTGTGTTGTACACCAACCTGTCCTAAACTCGGTAGATGAAGACTGGTTACTAAGAAAACCGCCCACTGGTATAACACCTTGCAGGTTTGCATGAGCCTAGCTGTTATCCTCTGAGGGCTCCTGTCAGCTTCCAGGCCCTGGACAGGACCCAGCAGCAGAGCCTTTTGTTAGTTTATCTTCCTCCCGCATGACAGACCCTGCCAATTTAATATAGGAAGATAATTTAAGAGTACATGGTCTTTTTCAAACTTCACTGGCAGGCAATGGTACAGGAAAACAATGTGGACCTTAGGCTACAGTGCCAGCCTTGGACTTGTCTGTCTGTTTCCATTTCTAATTCATTCTCCCCTCTCACAAATAGGTTTTGTTGTATGGGAAGATGGAGAAGGGTGCCTGGCCTGTTAGGAGAACTTACTAGAAATCCATGCCTGTGCACCCACCGTGTCTTAGATCTACATTGTTTAATCAGATTAAAGCCAAGAAGCAGTAAGTTACTAGGACACGAGTTTGCATGCAAGACTCTGCTGTGTTCAGCGACAAATAGCCCTGGGCTGCAGGCTGAGAGCTTGACTTCCAGAAGCAGGGACATGACTGGTCGCCTCAACACATACTGGGTAATTGGGAAATGGTGAGCGAAATTCCAGCACAAAAGCAAGATTCAGGTTTAAAAAATGTATCTTTAGAAGCTTAAGATAAAGTGTTCCTGCTCTAAATCTGTTTCTTTGTGTTTCTGTTTGTTTACTTTGATTGTTTGAAAATGCACAAACTGGTCTGGAAATTTTGGAGTGACATACATCATCTTACATTTTACTACAAATAGGAAGTATCTTCTCCCTTCGTAATACATGCTTAAGAAATAACAAGGAGTTTTTCTTGTACTTAGTAGCCTTACATTCTTGCTTTTTCTAAATAAGAGAAATTCAAGATTTTCCCCCGAAGTGACTCTGAACAAAGAAAAATCTCACGGTCTCTGTACCTAGTTGACTGTGTTGTCTGAAGATTTTGAGATCTCTAAACAACAGGGCGTAATGAGGCTGCTTCTGAAAAGTGTGGGGGGGCTTTCTGTTCAGGTCCAGCTGGGCCCTGCTCCCTCCCCACCCTCGAGGGTGTGGCTATGTCAGCTCTCTCTGGGCCTGAGGCTGAGCTTCCCAGCCTGTCCTCCCTGGGTCCACATGACAGTGTGGATGGGGCACAGAGGCTTCTCTGCCTTCTCAGTGTGCCTGCAGGAACCCAGGGTCCCTGGGAACAGGGTTCCCTTCCCAGCAACTGCCGCCTAGACCTTGACACGTGGTTTTTGTCTTTTGGAAACCCAGCAGCATCCTCTGGGGTGAGAGGAGATAGGGCTGTGACGGAGGTGACCAGAAGTGGGCAGACAGAGTGGCATCAGAAGCTGACCCATCCTCCAAACCCATCAAAATGCAATGTGACATAGAGTGAAATCCATTTCAGTGCATAGCTGAGCTTGAGTGAAAACAACGAGGAATCCCCTGAGCCCTGAAAGTCAAGAATCTTAAATCAGAGGACCAGCAGCGGTTTGGGCTGAGGAAGGAGCCCAGGAAGGAGCAGACTGCTCTGGAGTTGATACCCTCAAGATTAGAGGGGCCTAGGGACAGGCAGAGGCATCTAGCCATCAAATTCATGGCCAGTGCACTTCCCTGCCTTGAGAAAAGAACCTGGAAACAGCACTGGGGAGGTATAGAGGGGTCATCCCACGCTGGGGCTGTGGGCCAAACGCAGCATCACCCATACAGGATGCAGCTCCAGGCATGGATGGGAGCTGTTCATCATGGGAAACTTTACAGCCAGAGCCCAAGGGCCCCAGAGGGCTGAGGGGTCCTCCTTCCCACAGGACAGCCCACCTAGATAATCAGATGAGGAACCTGAAGGGTGAGTGAAGACAGGGCTCTGGAATAAGGAGCGCTGTGCACTGGGAACTGCAGACCTGTGTGGCATCAGGCAGTGTAAAATTATTAAATGTACTCCCTAAAGACAAAGGAACCCTGATGGAATGCAAAGCGTAGACTGAAGTAAACAGTAGATGGGAATAAGATGAGTTATGACAGTTGACCGGTATTTGAATATTTGAAGGTGGGTCAGACAGCTGAAAAGAGAGTTAGCAAAAGGGAAAACGGTGCAAGGACATTTCCTAGAACTCTGCTCCAAGTCTAAAGCAGAACGTGGAAGAAGAGTGGAATGCACAGCAAAAGGCTGTAAAACCACAGATGAGCTAAAGAGAATGAGAAAGAATGGGGAGGAAGGAGGAGCTGAGCCTCGGCAGGGACTGAAGCAGTAAGTTGCCTCTTTGATCTAAATGTCCCCAAGACTGAAACCAAGTAAGTACAACATACTCCCACCTCCTAAAGCGAAAGCGTGGAGTGTGACACAAATAGATCGTCTTAAACGTAGCAGAGAAGACACAGCAGATGGACTGTGAATTCCCATTGTAAGATCCAGTGCCTGATGCTTTAGAGACATTAGAGGGTAAAGGAAGGCCACACACTCAGAGTGAAACAGAATAAAAGTGAGGAGTGCGGGGCTGCGGGGTGAAAAGGCAACAACACAAGATGCGTGGTAGTAATGACCCGATATGTTTATAGGCAGAGGCTTATGTATTGGTAATGTTCCAAGGGGCTATCGTAACCATATACTTTAGAACAGACACAAAATGCAGTGGACAAAGGAGACGACAGTCCCACTTCCTGACTGAGATGCCCTTGTCAGTGGGCAAAGGCCCCTGCTGGGGCGCTGCCGAGAAGAGCAGGTGAGCTCTCAGGGCTCCTGGCCAGCCTTCCAGTGACCACTGTCTGGAGTCTGCTCAGGCACTTGTCACATCCTAGAGGTCCATCTTTTCATGCCTATCATTATGTGGAGTTTCAGCACCACTCAAAAGCTGGCACCTTTACTGGAAGTATTTGCAGAAATTCAGGCCTGTCTAGTTTTCCAGGTGAAAAGGATTCAGCTGGAATCAGAATCTCTGCTTCTCTTTCCTGGTTCCCCAGGAGCCCCAAGACTGTCCCTAGTCACCACTCCGGCCAGCTGCCAGTCACTGTTACTGAGGCATAGGCTGGATCACACCGTTCCCTTCCTTGAAGTTTCTCAGGTTCTCCAGGTCTGTAGTCTGAATCTCACTTTCAGAGTCACCATGTCTGGCCCTATATGCCTTTCCAACCCTCTTGGCTGTGTGTAAAGCATGTGCCCCACGCTAGCCCCCCACAGACTCACCAGGGCCCAGGAATTAGGAATAAGAGCAGGCTGGGAGAATGAGAAAAGGGGAACTGTGCGCAAGTGTGCATGTGTGTGCAAGTCAAAGTGCAGGGATGCACAGAGATGACTTAGGAAGAGCTGCGTGTGCATGTGTTGTGGGCAAAGTGTAGGCATCAGATGCACTGGGGAGGGGCTCATCTCAGCAGGCGCTGCCTTTACACACAGTGCTTGTGCAAGGAGACGGCCTTATTTGTGTATTGGAGCAGCACAGTCCAAGGAAGGCTTCTGGTCAGCGCAAACATCTCTTCCCAGCCTGAGCCTCTGTGCACTCTCTGTCGGAGGTGTTGCCCAGCCTGTGGTGCAACCCACAGCCCAAGGGAGCCTCTGCATGGCCCTCCTGGATTTTCTTCTCTGCAGGTACCTGTTGGAGCAGAGCCGTAATGTGTGTCACCCCTAAGTACAGGTCTTGTGTGGGTTTGCAGCATAGAAAGACCGCCTTTCTCCACTATCCACATGCGTGGCGCCCAGCCCAGTCCCTTCTGTTCACAGCTGTGTATTTGTGAACTAAAGCGGGCTGTGAGCACCCAGCAAGGCGATTTTATAAACACTACATTTAGAATCAGAGGTGAAGCGCAGCGATTGAATATGGAAGCTGCAGTGAAAGAGGGTGATTTACACGTACCATCTGGTGTCTGAGACGGGGCAATTATGCATTCGTGCAGAATGATGTAAAATGCACAGACAAGCCCTGATTTGCACATTTCTTTCTTTTTTAAGAATAATATCCAATATCTGAGATTCAGGCATCCAGCTGGCACCAAAACAATTCTACCTCATTGATTTGCTCAGGAATAAGTCTTTTACTCTATGGTTGCTGGATAATTTAAATATCAAGTCTTGGTTTTAGTGTTCTGCGATAAAGCACTGTCTGTTTTCTTGCTGCCATATCTCATCTGTTTGATGCATTTTGATGGATATTTGGGGACTGCGCTGGATAAGTGCAGTGAGATGTCAATGAAGAGTGATATTAGAATCACTTCCTGTATCATAGTGTGCTCCTCTCCATTACTAATGACAGTGGCCAAAGAAAGGGATTTAACAGAGCAGAGTGGCATCCGTCCTTCATGTCCGCTCGCCACCGTGAAAGGAGCCCAAATATCGCCACCTCTTGTGGGGTTAGAAGCCAGTCCGGTATCTTCTCTCCATCTGCTCAGAGCTGAGCTTCCTGAAGGTTTCCCAGGGTCCATCCAGCAGGAATACAGAGTTGCTTTCATTGTGCTTCCTGAGAATGAAATATCTTCAGAAACTAAGTTATCTTCACTTATAACTTAACTTTCCTTTCATTTTCAGTCTCATACCCAATGCTGTACACTGGGTACAGTTGGGGTCTCTGTCAACTTGGCAGGCACCAAGGCCTTTCACAGACATGGAAGCGTGTCTGCAGTTGTCATGGTGTAGACTTAAATAGGTTGTGAAATCTGGAAGGTGACTGGATCTGGGGTTCATCCACAGCAGACTCATGGCTGAACTTGTGGGCAGGTTACAGGGCAGCGAGGACCACACTCAGGCTGCACACCCTCACTCTTACGCTCCCAGCTGGTGCATCTGCTGAAGGGGTACGAGCCTTCCTTGTCTATGTCCACCTGGGTGTGGACCCTGTCCATGACCTGTGTTGGAGGGAACGGTTTCTTCTCAACACACTGGGAAAGGCAGGCAGCCGATTTCTCAAAGTTTCAAAACTGTAATCAGGAATGGTCCATTCCTGTCATTAGATTCAGGGAATTGGTCACATCTTCATGAAATGTAATTAGATTTGGAAGAAACCATTACCAACTCAAATGACAAATTATTAATCACACTAAATCATAAAACTCTAGGATAGAAGAAGAAAGAAACGTAAGTGAGGACGCAGGATTAGAACCAAATGGGTTTGGGTAAAATCTGTCTTCCCTCATTTTTGCAGGCTGAGAGCCAAGTCTGTGAGGTCCCTGAGTCTCCTGGCCTCATCAGCGAAGGAGAGCAGAGCCTGCGCTGCAAGGCAGTGCTAGAAATTAGTGTTCAGCATGATGCTTGGGGTAGAGTGGGGCTCAGGACTTCCATATTTTATTTTGTTAGCAACTTCTTTGTTCGTGTGCTGATTATCCAGTTCCTCTGTTTTTACTCCAAGTCTCTTTCTCAGACATTATCCTAGCAGTTGGGGAAGTATAGAAATAAACAAGATAGTTCTCTGTCTAAAGAAAATCTGATAATCAAATAGGTTAGTTGTGAAAGGGTTGTAAATAAGACATAACTGTATCGTAATGATTATTCATCTTTTTAAAATGCTTCCTGAATACAGAAAATGTGGCTTGTAGGTAGAGTCTGGATGGAGTTTGTCACATCTCCTACAGGCAGGAGGCAGTGTGGGGTGAGTAGGAAAGATAGGGTGGTTCTTTGACACCCCTACACTCCTGTAGGGAGTCACTGTGGACAGCTGAACCCTCTCCTCTCAGGACACTCTGCCTTCCAGACAGAAGATAACAGAGATTACCTTTATGTGTCCTTCCACACAGATGTGCACACAATATCACACAGGAACATTGCTCCACCAAAACAAGCACCAGACTTTCAGTGCAGCAGTGCAGAGTATGCTGGAGGACCCTGCGTGTGGCCTTAAGCAGGTGCAGAAAGGCGCTCACACTTGCTTCTGTGGAGTTTGCTGGCTGGGAGCCGGGGGACTGGGGCAGTGGAACCAGGGGCACACACTGGGATGGCGGCCCAGTTTGAGGGTCTGAGTGCAGCAGGGGCTGACAATGCCACCCGTGTTATGATGAGGAGGCCGTAGGCGAGCTGGCCATCTGGGCTGTGGTCATCACCGCCCGAGGTAGTCAGGAAGCATCCCATGTACACCCTGAGTGTGCACCATGCCAGACGGTTACACCTCGCAGAGCTCACGTGGGGTACATGGCATGGCGCCTAGACCCCCATCTGTGCCTGGCCCCGTGGGAGAACAGGTGCAAGCTGACCAGCATCGGGCTCACTCCACACTTGGCTTGTAGCTTAGATTCAGTGCAACTATGTAAACGGATGCTTTCCAGACCTGTTCTCCTGACAGCATCAGGACCGAGGGCATAGAATGAGAGTCCTCCTATGAGGGCAAAGGCCCTGGGGGGCCATGCACTGCTCTAACTCGGGCACCATTGGCACCTGGGCTGGGGAGGTGCTGAGGGGAGGACCAGGGCCAGGCCTCTCACACCAGTGTCCCGGGCTTCTGGTCAATGTGGCCTGCACTTGGGTCTTTGAGGGAATAACTGGGGATCCCAGGATCCAGTGAAGACCAAGCTTAGAGGAATAAAGCAGCTGCCTGAGACTGCAGCCCATTTCCAGTGCAGATCTCCATCAAAGTGATTTGATGGGATTTTTCATAGAACAGTGACCTGGTACCACTCTTTGAAGTGGCCATTCTTGTTATTGTCTTTGGATAATAAAATTAGAATTTCATGATTCTTCATTTTTTCTAATTCTGGATAGTTACCAAGGTATTATGAAACAAAAGGAAGATAATGTGATAACATTGAGAAGCAATTGCAGTACCGTCATTGTAGGTCAAGCCTGAGACTCATTTAATGTGAGTTGCTCTGCAGGTACCTGGGACCTCTGGACCCTGAGGCCACCTGGGAGCCTCTTCCAGGGCATCTGTGATTTGGCGGGAGAGGAGCACAGCTCCTCGGAGTCTCAAGGAGGTCTGCAGAACTCTGAAACAGACAAGCCAGCCAGCCACCCTGCTGCAGCACAGGACCAAGGGGATCCAAGCCCGCTCCGGGGTCTGTGACACCCAGCCCCCTCAGGCAGTGCCCTCAGCCTGCAAACCAAGGCTGCCTGGGTGGAGAAGCAGTCACCCTCACAGATGCATAGCCCCAGGGCCCAAGAGCAACGTTGGGAAGCAGGGAGCTCTGTTATCACCAGCAACTCGGGGCTGGCTCCCGGTGTCAGGCGCAGTCAGACCAGTGCTGCCCTCATCCTGCGAGGCAGCTCTCCGTGAAACACGAGGCCCAGGGGCCACAGAGGTGACTGCTGCCCTCTCCGTACTCTTCCCTTAGGACACTGATATCCGGGGCTGAATTCACCATGGATGGATGATCAGGAGCATCCAGCTGCAGCAGGCCTGGCCTGCAGGTGTAGATAGGGACAGTGCTCTGACTATCACTTTTTCAGGGCATTTGTACTGAGCCCTCCTTTTATATTTCAATTTGTGACAGTCTCAATAAATGGTTAAGTTGCCCGTGGTGGGCTCAAACAGGATCTTCCTGCCTCAGCTTCCCAGAGTGCTGGGATGAGAGGCTATTGTACATTTTGGTGTGCAGACAGCATGATCTTTTCCAGAAGTTCTACTAGCCCTCCACAGCCCTCGGAGTTTGCTACAGACACTGTTGGTTTGAATATGAATCTAAGGCAGGATCTCCAGGCAGTGTGGTTGTTCCAACTCAGAAGCTGGTTCTCCTGTGTGGGATACATAGCACATGTTAAATGAAGATAAACCGGCTGTGAAATTCCCAGGGAGGTGAGTGGGATTCTGCTGAGAGCAAGGCTGGCGTGGCACTAACGCAGAATTCAGACAGGAGCTCTAAATGAAATTTCCAGATGTCAGTGCCTTTGTGTACTGCCGAGCATCTGCCTTCTGACTTTGAAATCAGTTCAAAGCCTGAGTCACTCAGCAACCATCTTTCATACATGGAAGCCTTGTCAGTCAAAGTAATCATTCACAAGGCTGGGTCCTCTGTGGAATGGCTGTCTATCATGTCTTAATCTGCACCAGGCAGAACTTTCATGTTTCAGTGGAATATATCCTTATGTTTTTAGTTGCATGTTAACTGTAATCAACATTTGGCATCATTTTTTATTTATTTATATCTTAAATAAATCCTAACTGTACCTAGGAGATAAGTCTTTGAAATAGTGAACTCCTATTTTTCTGTGTCAGTGTCCCGGAGTGGGCTCACACACACACACACACACACACACACACACACACATCACACACACACACACACACACACACACACACACACACACAGAAGTGTGTGTGCACCTGAGCATTACAGCAGGTCAATTTGTGCAGGGAGGCAGATTGTAGAGTGGGTGTCTCTGGATCCGCTTTCTGAGGTAGCTGTTCTTACTTATCCCTTTGCACTGTGGTGAGATTATGGCCAAGCTTCATTGAAACTAAAATTCAAGACTGCATTCCGGCTGGTGGTGAGAGGCTGGAAGAGCTCTCTGCTCTTCATTTCCTGGTTGAACTCGCTCTGTATCGCTTTAAACCCTCGTACCAAGTCCCTTTGCTAAATGTACTTCTCAGGACCTAACATAGCCATAGAAACCACAGCGATAGGAGTTGTGTGCTCTCTGGGGCAGCCTGATGTCTGAGGCCCTGTGACCATCCAGCCATGGTTCCGCACATTACTCAACAGGCATGCAGCACACATGGCGCAGAGTAGACAGCGGAATCTGCCTCTGTGGGCACGATCTGGGCCTTCATTTGGGCCAGCTAGTTAGCACTGTGGTCTAGAGTGTCGCTGGGTGCCATAGGGCAGTCCTGGCTTCTCTCGTGCATGCGTGTGTGTGTGTGTGTGTTTGTGTGTGACTGATTCGTCACACTTTTAAGGAGAGGGAAACATCATCCCTTCAAGCTCCCATGGTCCAAGTCCCTGAGTTTGCAGTGAAGTTACTGTGGCTCAGGAAGGTGGCATTGCACACTGGATGTCACAGTGTCCCTGGGGCAGGAGGGTCAGCGCATTGGGATGAAGCCAGAACTGCCCATGGCAGATGTGTGCCTTGGATGTGAAGGTGGCACAGGAGTCCTGTGTACTGTGAGAACAGAGAGGACTGGGCTCTGGGGAGCACCCCACTGACACAGGGTGACACCCCACACACACTGGGGCTCGTATGGGACCATTTCCAGGGAACAGAATTGCTTTTCCTTCTCTAATCTTTATGCAAAACGGACAAAAAGTGATGCAAAAACCTCTACTTATGAGACATTTCTAGGAAAAGGGATAAAGTAAATAATTAATTGTCATTCCAGGGCTTCTGGAACTTTATTCCCAACCCAAAAAGAAAAAAGTGCATGGCATTTCATACAGAATAAGCATTTTTTGAGAGATCTATAAGCATTAAAATATGCTTTTTGTAAAAATCAATATTATTCTTTCAACATTATTCTATTAATTTATATTTGATATATTTTAGTATATGTGCTGCTGAAGTGAGCACTATATTTGATATATAAATGCTACTTCTTAGTCTTGTGATCATTTTGGCCTTTCTAACAAAAGGGTACAACCATAAGAGCTAACTACGGGAAATGAAAGCAGGAGCTATCCCTAACCTGCCCTGCTGTGGATCCAGGTGCTGAGGTTGCAGATGTCTTAGTCATTTTTGCCATTGCTGGAATATGAACAGACACCTATAACTTAAAGGAGGAGAGCCTTAAAAGGCTCATGGTTTCAGAAGATTCAGTCCCTGTCAGCCAGCTGAGAGGTGGAACATGATGGTGGAAGGTGTGGTGGAACCAAGCTGCTCACATAATAGTGTCTCAGAAGCAGAGCAGGGGGACAGCTCCAATGAGAGATTCTCCACCTTCAGCTGGGCCCCAGCTCCCAATTCACACAACTGTGAACTCAGGATGGATCCCCTGAGGAGCACAGTACCCCATGATAAACCACCTGGGTCTGTCAAGTTGAAGAGGGGCCAGCCAGGTTGGGCAGAGCCTCCCCACCCTCAGAAGCTTTCCCAGGGGCCTGTGTCTCATCACCCCTGCCTATGATGTGCTCCAGGAGGGACTTCATGTATGGGAGGATGGCATGTGGTGGTGCGGATCTCCATTCATGAGCAAGGGTGGGAGCCTGGCACACAGGCAAGCTGCCACCCCGCCCAGCCCAGCCCTCACCGCCTGTCCCTGCTGCTTCCCACGCATGTCCGTCTGTGAGAGAAGAGGCTGCTTCATCGAGTGCATGTATCTGTTGTAATTTATTGGATTCAAGTTATTTCAGAGTAAATGAAAACATATTCTTTTCTCCACTGGGAAGATGAATTGCTCCAGTGGCCGCAGGAGACAGCGCCTCGCAGCCAGTGCTGGCTCCGCTCTAATTCTCAGGCTTCTGTTTCACACTTTTTGAACAGCAGCAAGTGAGCCTACCAGACACCTGTCGCTTGGGTGTCAGCGTTCCTTTAGTGAAGTCCTTTGCCACCCAACACAAACTTTGAAAACGGACCACACCACGGCCCTAACCATCTAATTCAGGGACACTCTGAGGCTTCTCATAGCATGCCCACCCAGGAGGGGGCAGCCAAACGGTGATCACCCACACCACCCTCACACATGTCCAGTGTCTCAGACACCTGTGAATGTGACTGTGCAGCACATCTGTGTGAGCAGAACTGCAGTAACCCTAACCCAGAGAGTAACGGGAAAAGTGCCTATCTTCTCAGCGGAACCCTGGATTCCTTTGTGATCTTCTTCCTGCTTTCCCAGACCTTGAACTCTCTGTAAGATGTGGTGTCCAGCCACACTCCTGTCTGGTTCTGGGGGGATAGACAGTGGTCTCTGGGAGCCTCAGGTCCCCTTGCAAGGGGGACTGGCAGGAAGTGGAAGAGTCTCAGTCCACACTGAGGTCGAAGTACTGCTGAGCTTCGTTGGGAAGCCAGTGCTTTCTCCATGGGGAAATGAGCTGACCTGGGCTGATGGTGACCAGATGTGCAGGGTTCCCTGGGATCTCTGCTACGCTACTGGCCTTTGACCGTTTTCCTGCCAGCATCACACTATTCTGTTTACCCCAACTCTGTAATAGGTTCTGAAATCAGAAAATGTGAGACTCTGGCTTTGTTCTTATTTTTCAAGGTTGCCTTTTCTCTTTGTGGTCTCTTGCACTGCCTTGTGAATCTTGGGACCAGTTTTCCCACTTTTTCAAGAAAATGTCATTGGGATTTCACAGGGCTTCACCACTTCTGCAGCTTGATCATGGGAAGGGGACACAATGACAATTCTGTCCTCGGGTCGCAAACACAGTGTGCTTTCTTGTTCACTGACATTGCCTCTGCTTTCCTCCAGTGATGTTTTCTAGTTTTCAGTGTAAGCCTTTCTCCTCCTTAGTTAAGCTTATTCCTAACTATTCCTTTGATGCTACGGTGAATGCTATTATTACTTTCTTGCTTGGATGATTTCTGCTTAGTCTATGGAAACTCTGCTTATTTTTTGGTTGTCAAGTATGCCCTACAGTATTGCTGAATTTATTATTTGTAAGAGGTTTAAGTGCTGGGGAATCTCTAGAGTTGTACGTAGAAGATTATATCATCTGTACGGACAAATGATTTTACTTCTTCCTTGACACTCAAGTATCTCCTGTTTTCCTTTCTGCATAATAGCTCAAACAAAGACTTCAGCCTGTGATGCACAGAGGTGACATGGTGTCCTTGGTCCTTGCTGAGTTCTTGAGCTCACAGGAAGAGCTCAGGTTTTTGCTGTCCAGGATGATGGCTGTTGTGGGTGCACAGGTGCCTTCATGTGGCCCGATTTCCTCAACTCCCCAGCCTTCGGAGGAAGAGACTGTGGTCCCCAGCACCTGCAGGTGGCTACTGTCACCATTTTCAGGAAAATCCTCAGTGTCTCTGGCCTGAGGTTGGCCTTGGGTGACACGGAGCCTGAGCTCCAGTCCTCCGGTGGCCTCCAGCAGGGCTGGGACAGCGAGTGAGGTCTGCTTCCTCCTCCCTCACTGAGGACTGAGAAGGTCTTTGTGCTCTCTGCCAATCTGCCGCTGAGTTGCTGCCAGGGCCCTGGAAAATGCCACCATTCTTGTCTTCCATTTTTAGGCTGCCTTTTTCTTGGTTAAGCATTTTCTTGGTGACTACAAACTTCTGACTACTTTCCAAAGTTTTGACAATGTTGTTCTTGGCTTTTCCTACTTTTTCTGATGTTTTCTTGGGAGGACAGGGCAGGAGGTGTCCATTTTACCAAAGAGGGCGAGCCAGTCCTGAGAGAGTGCTGAGGCCTATGCCAGTATAGCAAATGAAGAAATATTTTAATGTCTTCCAGCTTTACTTTTAAGGAAACAAATTATAATTTTTCTTCTTTTGTCACTAACAAGGGTGCCCATCTTCTCCTATGTTTAGAAATCACTGTTACATACTTCTGTAGAGAACTGGCTGATAGTAACCCAGTTAATGACCATGAAGCACTTGGCCACATGAAGTAAATGTGTAGGAAAACTTCATGGTGCCAGAGCTCTGAGTGGTGTCAGATACAGGCCCTCAGGATAACAGCTGAAATAAGAAGGATGTGCTAGGTTGAGGAGATGGATACACAGGAACATGAAGGGATTGTCAGGCCAAGCTGCCATTCCCTACTTGAGTTGGGCTCCGGACTCAGTGGGGGTAGCCAGCTTTCAGGATGCCCTGGTTTGGGCACTCAGGTTATGGAGCTCTTAGACTCACCACTGTCCTAAAGGTCTTTCTGCTCGCTCAGTCTCACCCTACACCCGCTGCCTTCTTTCACTGGAGCATTTGGAAGATGCTTCCCTTCCTGCAGTCATGAGGGGAGGCTTTGTACCCTGAGGTAGCAGGGAGCCCCACGTGGGAGGCCGCGTGAGATCAGTGGGGACCTGAAGTTCTGCCTTTGGACCGTGGATGTGATTGATTTCTTCAGTCCCCCGTGCTGAGGCAGGGTCTTGGAAGTGTCTGCAGGCTATTGGTGTCACCAGGGTTCTGGGGACATTAAACAAGAGCTTAAAACAGCAGTTATCCTTGGGAAGTAAACAGGGAATCTGAGATGAAACAGTTCCCTCTGTGTGGCCCCGTGGCTGTCCCCGGTGAAGGAGGAGCTGTCAGCTGTCGGCCATGCAAACAGATAAACAACACATGCAATGATATGACCCTGGGAAAAAGACTGAATTCAGATATTCTGTGCTAACTGGCTGATGATGATCCTGTACATGGCTTTGGAATTTAAAAATAAATTAGTGAAGCTTTGAGCATGAATCACATGTGTACTACTTTGTCAGAAGCAGTGAGGCATACTGATAAAAACAGAGTGCACGCTCCTTCAAGGAGTGGCAACATCCGTATGGACAAGAGGGTGAAGATGGCGTCAGTCCTCATGGCCACACTGGACACCAGACACCATGCAGCACTCTTCCTGCAGATCTCTATGACTCCCTGTTGTCCAGAGGGGAAGTTGAGGCTTAGAAAGGCCGGGCACCAACAGAACTTGTCCAGAGCAGAGCTAAAGTTTGACCAGTCCATTTAAAGGTTAAAACCAATGTTTTAAACTAAGTATACAGCTCAATGGCAGGCTTATATCTCAGGAAATGGTGAGGCTTAGTTTCGCCTAAGCAAAATGAAAAATCTGTGTGATGTAGCTGGAGGAACCCAGAAGGAATCATGCTTGAGCCAGTGGGTTCCACAGGAAGCTGGGCATTGTCACCACAAGAACCACATCCTGAGCCCAGAGGCTCTGCAGCTCTGTGAAGGACACAGCAGGCTTGGTGGGCCATGGACACAGCCTCGGGAACTCCAGGAAACCACGAACCTTTCCCCAGAATGGGGAAGACAAGGAGGCCAAGTCTGGTCACCTGCAGCAGAAGAGCCTGGCCAGGAGCTTGGAGCCATGCAGAGCTGACTGGGTACAGAGCCTGCATGTTACCCTGGACAGGCGGCCTGACTCACGGAGAAGCTTCTCACCTCACCAGCTGGGAAGATGAGCTCAAGATAAAGATGAAGTCAAAGATGGAAAACGACAAAAATCCTGTCGTATCTCACACACCAGAGCTATCAGGGCTGCCAAGAGCAGCTCATTTCTTGTCTCCTATTATGGTTGGTGTTTAGCTGTCCCCCCAAAGCTTCCTGCAGATGAGGTGGGACTTTCTCTGGAAAGTTATCCTGGGTTAAGGGTGTGTGATTACTTAACCACTATATGTGAGTGACTGGTTTGGCACTACCCTAATCCCAGTAGTCTGAATAAGATGAAAGGGGCAGAAAGATTCTGTTACTCCCTTATTGCCTTTGCTGCCTTGTGTGCACTGTGTTGTTTCTCCTCTGCAATGCTTGTTTGCCATCCCTGCCTTGGAGCCATCTGATTATGGACTGAACCTCTCCAAACTGTAAGCCAAATAAACCCTTCCCCTCTAACTTTTGGTGCCTGGTTTTTGTCTCAGCAATGACAGAAGAGCAAATAACACATCTCCCGAATCTAAGGGTCTGTCTCACGGTTCAGTCCCAGAACTGGGGACTCTGGGTGAGACCAGGTGAACTCTGCCTCGAGTCCCAGGGGTGTACACGCGAATTTGCTGACCCACACACCACGTAGCAGTGCTGGTGGCTCTCGTAGCTGGGCTGCGGCCTCTGCTTCTGTGGCATGCTGACCACTTGCCGGGCTGGACTTGCCACATCTGACTGAACCCAGAACAGGGACCTGCTCCTCCACTCATTGCAGCAAAGGGCATCTCACCAACGCATGTGACAGAGATCTCTCATCGAAGAAGTCTGACTGCATCCCTGCCCTCACCTTTTGTTCAGGACTCTGAAGGGGTCCCGGCCAGCACATCCACATGTGACAGTGGCACTGGTATCACAGTCGCTGTGGGCTGACCTGTGCTCCCTCCCCAGGTTTGTAGGCTGAAACGCACCATCTGGGGCAGCTGAATCTAGAGCAGGAAGTAGTTAGGATTAAACAGGTCACAGGCTGGAGCCCAGGGGCACAGGTTTGGCATTCTTGGGCAACAGGATACTCCTCGGTCTGTCTGCCCAAGGAGCCAGCGCCAGGGCCGCTCAGGCCAGGACTCCACCCTCCTGCTCTGGGGAAGTGACTTGGGCTGTGGGGCACCTGCCTGGCTGTTCTGTTAATGATGTCCCGTGGGGAAGGTGAAGCCTTGGAGCCGTGGTCACATTTTGACTCACAGAAGTTGCTTCTGCAAGATCTTGGCCCACAAAGAGTCCAGTGGGACAGTGGTGGTCACAATTACAAGGCACTTTGTGGTTTTAAGCAGCACTTTTCCTCAAAGTAGATAACACCACTTTTCAGGAAATCATTTGGAAATATCACGCAGGGAAGAACACTGTCATCTCTCCTCTGAGCCAGTGTCTGGCGCAGGGTTCTAGTGCAGACACCAGCACAAACTGACAGGTCAGGCTCAGGGCCCAAGGTGGTGCCCGCATCCTGACGCAGTCCCTGTCCTTAGCAACACTGCCCACAGTTTCCTGTCTGCCTCAGGTTCTGGTGTTCTGGATACTGTTGCAAGCACTACTGTCCAATGAGGAGCCTTGCCTGTCTCACGTTTGCTCATACCTATAGCACTGACAACCTGGAAGACCCAAGGAGGACAGAGCCAAGTCCCTTAGCCACCTGACACTCCTGTCCCGGGGGGCGGGAACCTGGAAGCTGGGGTGCGCTGTCCCATTTGGTGCACATGGCCACTCTGAGCACCTGAGGTGCCATTGTCCATGCTAAAGTGAATGATCCTGTGCCTTTGTCCTGTTCTCAAATGCGGCCCTGGGGGACTAATGCTGCCCTGGCCTCCTGTCTTCTCCCTCACCAGCAGTGTGACGGCACCATCATCCAGAGTGGGGCTGAGCTGGACAGCCTTGCGCAGGCTGGGGAGCTCTGTGGGCAAACTGTGGCCTTTGGAAGAGCCACTGTCTCTGAGAGTCACAGCAGTCAGAATGGCTGTCTCTCAAGGCCATCTGAAGAGACAGGAAAGACTCTAGAGTCCTGGGCCCTATGACGCTTTGCAAGAGGACACCACACCGAAGTGACACGCAGCTGCTAACGCCATGCATGCCCACAGTGGCCACAGCTCCAGGAGGAACCTCAGCTCTTCCTCGATGTCAGGGCATGGGCCCCAGGGCCACACCACATTTGATTCTCTCCTCTGTGTCCCTGCAACTTCCACTCACTCACAGAACACATCACACATCCCATGCTGAGGTCTAGTTTCCTGTGTCACCCTGCCACGAAGAAGGGAGGGAGAGAGCAGAGAGCAGAACAAGGGAAGGTGGGAGCCAGCCCCAACCAAAGGAAGGAGGAGGCAGCTTTGGAACTGGCTTGGAGAATTCAGCTCAAATTCCTGCAGCCTCCAATCATGGAAGTAAAAGGCCCCCGTGGCCCCTCTGGTAGTTACTCTGGGGACCCTGGCTCCCAGTTATGTGCACCATATTCTCACTAAAGGATGTGCCACCTGCTCCCCTCACCGACACTTGGGTGAACTGCTCCCGTCCCAGCGCTGGCCTCCACCCCATGATTCCTCACTATGCCAGCGTCCTGTGAGAACATTTGTCTCTTCAAGCTCATGACATCATGGCACCAGCTCGAGATCCACCAGGCACAGCTCAAAGCAGTCATAGGGCGAGAGCAGGGTTCCAGGTTACACCCAGGACCATTACAGTGGGGGCCTTTCCCTCCTCCCTGGCCCGCATGGCTCCTGATTTAAAGAAGAGTGGGAAGCCACATTCTTTGTTCACAGGATGTCAAGGTTCAACATTCAGCATGACTTTGCAGAGATTAGGAAACAGGCTTTTATGTGGCTCCAGGCAACTGTATCTGTGCATGCAGAATCTCGAAGGGATTTAGGAGGATATGTGCTCTCCAGACAGCTAGGCAGACAGCAGTGTGAGGCCTGAGACCTCCTTTGGGAGACACAAAGACCCAGGTTGAGGAGCACCAGGGCGTGGCACCACACCTGGCCTTGATACTTCTTAGACTCGTGCTTCTGGAAAGCACAAAGTGTGAGCAGCAATCCAGGTGACATTAAATGCTCTGAGAATCTCCAAAGCACAAGCTGTAATTTGTATAGAAAGCTGAAACTGAGATCCTCGGGTCCATACTACAAGGGAAATACCCAGGAACAGGGTTGGATTTGTGATCCTGTATCCTTCAGCTCTGTCACCGTCCCAGGTCACCTGCACCCCAAGGAGGCAGTGGGAACCACACCTACCCATCAAACCCCACCCTAACCCAGCCCTTGGAAACCAACACTTGAGAAAGAATTGAAGTCACCAGGGTACAGCAGGTAAGGACAACAGTGATTACTAGAAGCGAATTCCCTGGGATTGGCTGCGTGTGCTGGCCCTGCCCCACTGCCTGCCAGCTCAAAGCCTGGCTGCTGATTCTCACTTGCTTGAGCCATACAGCACTGCCTCCCAGATCAAGGCCCCAGGCAGGCATGCGCAGGACGAGTACAAATGATTTTGCCATGAGCAAAATGGCACCCCACCCACCATGTCACCTGGACTGCCTGCCCACCAAGGGCAACCTGCCAGGAGGTCCACGCCGGGCCAGAGGAATGCTGGGCATGAGGGGACTTTTCCAAGGATCATAATCAGCGCTGTTGGACCCTGGTAGGTCACAGACATACACACATCTCCACATTCATAAGTGCATACGCACAGATACAAATGTGTTTCTTTGTGTGTGACCTCTGAAGATGGTAAAACAAACCACGCAGAACACAACGGGCTGTGCCGTATCTCGTCAGAAACACCAGAGCCCTTTTCTGGTGGCTGGGGCAATTAACCCATTTCCCAGGAGTTCAGTTAAATGTAAAACATGTCAATGTGGCCTGTGATTCGTAACAGAAAAATGCACTTGTGTGCCAGAGCTCACCAGAAGCAAGAGTGCAGTGATCACACTGCAGGGTCTTCTGCAGAAGCCAAGGAACCCACTGGGGACTGCAGAGCTGGGGAAGACGTCTGCTCAGGGCCCACTGTTCCTGGGCTGTGAGTGGACATGTGCACCTGTGCGTGTACCAGAGGTGGGGTGGGTGCACTGGGTCAGGAGCCCTGTGAGGGCCCTGGAAGACTGGCGCTCTGTCACCGCACAGCCTGGTCATGGCTGACTTCCCAGGTAACGTCTGCCTCCTTAATTACTTCCTGAACTTGTGTTTACTTATCTCCAGTTAACTATAATTATTTGGTTTCCTTTTTCCTCATGTAAATTAGGTTAACTATCTCATAGAAACTTAATTGGTCTAACAGCTAGAATATAAGTTACATTGCTAAATAACAAATTACTCCAAAACTCAGTGAAGTAAAACAAGAATAAGCTTTTTAATAATCTTTCTCATATACACACACCATTGCTCATGGGATGACTTCACATTTCACAAATTTGGTAAGGGATAATAAATACCTTGTTCACTCTCTAAATTTAGCCATTATTTCTCTTTATTTGTTCTTGTGGTGTTGAGGTGGATCCCGGGCCGCTCAGTGCTAGGAAAGTGCTCCCCATGGAGCCTTACCTGGCATTCTCTGAATCATGAAGTCCCACCAGCCCTGAGGCCAGAGCCTTGTGGGGCTGGGAGGGGACCTGGAACCCTGTCAGTCAGGGTCCTGCCTCTGCTCTCAGAGGGCAAAGGGGCAGGACAGCAGTCTGGCTCCTGTGAAGTAGAATTCCACCACAGCCAGCATGGACTGGTCCCATGGGTGTGATCACAAAGCTCAAGTCTCGGGAACCACTGAAACTGGGATCCCTAACTGCCACTTGGTGCTGAAAGCTTATGTCTGGAGGTCCTGGCAGTTTCTTGTCTGTCATGCTGTGTGGCCCAACTGGACCGTCCTGCCTGAGGGCAGGGTTCTCAGGCTCCAAGGGCGGCCAAGCTCCCTGGGCCCCGTGTCCTGAACTCAGGTAGGCACCATGGTGGAGACTGGAGTCCCCCTCAAAGCCAGTGGGGACGGGCATGAGAGCAGGTCTGGGCCACAATGGGCCAGAAGTGTCCCAGCTACACTCCGAACTATGACATACAAAGGCCTTGACACCCACACTGTGAATGATCACAGCTACAGATGCGCGCGTGCGCGCGCACACACACACACACACACACACACACACACACACACACACACACACACACGGGAATGGAAGAACAGAGCTGGCCTTACCGCGTGGACAAGCCCAGTCGCAGAATTCATATGGCAACTCAGTCTCTGCAAGAAGCCATCTCCCATGAAATGTGATGAGACCTACTGATCCACAGCAATTTCCATCCTCTAATCCACAGACCAAGTGTGGAGCTGCTCCGGCACCTGGCACCTACAGCGAATGCCTGCTCCCATGGCTCGCCAGGCCTCAGAGGCTGCCAAGGACACACACAGACAGACACACACGAGTCCTGACAGCAGCATGCGAGACCAGGCTTTGTGGGGACATGGGCAGCAGCAGCTCCACACGCCAGTGTCCCCAGGGACTTTGTGGCTTCGAGGGTGCCTACAACTCAGCAACCCTGGCATAATTCTAGGTGACTAGAATTTGCTGTGATCTGAAGTTCATGTTAAGAAAGTTACATAATTTTCTATGAAGGAAGCTAACAAGCAACCAGATTCATTTGAAGGCTAAGGAACAGAGAATGTCTCACAGAATTTCCCTTTCCTAAACCAACAGAATCTCACCTGCACATGGGTGTGTACATCCATAGATTCACACACACGCAGAACCAAAACAGCCAAACAAGGAAAGTAACTGGCTTACATTCTAAAACTGACTCTTCTCTTTCTAAAAGAAATGTTCTCGGGCCAATAACTATCTCCAGCAATTTTCGGTCTGTAACTCCAACCGTGATGGGTCATTTCACGTTCTCAGCCTCCAGACTTGTTTTCTCCTGGACTACATGTTGCAAATCCAGCATTGTCCATACGTTGTAAGAGCCTGGTTCTCAGCCGGAGGAGGTGTGGTCGTCTCGGCCCTAAAGGAGTGGCGTCCTCACTGAACCTGGCAGACACTGTGCCCAGTAAGGTAACTCAGGAGCTAGAGGACCAGGGATGTGTACTCCCTTGCAGGAGGGACTGTAGTGGTCATGAAGTGGCCCTTGGAGGTCAGGCAGACCTCAGAGTTGAAGGCAAAGGCAGCCTTATTCGGTAGCTAGCCAGCCCATTGGGATTCACCATCCAGAGGCTGAGCCCTGTTTCTAAGTTTGTCCTCATATTTATCTGTTCTTTAGCTAGGGCAGGGGAGCAAGCCGGATTTTATCGAAGTGGAACTTTGCAAAGGGTAGGGAGGTGGAGGTAATGTTGCTTTTACAGTTTATCTTTAAGACACAGAGGTAGGCAGCTGTGTCTTAGCAGTTCATCTTCGGGGCACAGTGACCTTCTTGGGTTTAGCAGGAGGGACGAGCCTCAGACTGTCAGCCTCGAGATGTCAGTCTCTGCCAGGCTTTGAACCTGTCATCTCCACTCTGCCTTTTGTTTTTTCCATTTCAGTCAGACTCAGAGGTAGCGGGTGGATGCGGAATGTCTCTGAAAACTGACAGCCATGAAAGCTGGGAGGAGGGACAACAGAACCCACTCCTAGGATCTGGGGTGACTTAACAAGTGAAACAGACCAACAACCACCGCTGTAGAGCATAACACACTTGATCTGCTGTGTGGGCCCTCAGTAGCACAGCCTCGCCGTCTGGGCATCTGAACTTCGGCCCATCTGCCTGCGCTGCCCTTGGCTATGGGACGGTCTTGTTGAGAAGTCAGGAGTGAGCAGCAGTGCACAGATTCTTCACAGCAGTGTTCGCTTCTCTGCGGTGGGCCTGGGGCTCACTGCAAGCCCTATGCCCAGCTAGAAAATGCAGTGGTGGAGGCAGTAGGGGACAGATGCCCACTTGGCCCACATCTGCGCTGTGTCCCGTAGCTCAGCCCCACGGGCCCATCTCAGTGGGGGTCAGGAGAGCATCAGGGTTTTAAAGCAGTGAGAACTAGGCAGAGCCCGACAAGTGGGCCTGGGATAGGAGCTGGGCTCAGATTGTGCCGAGGGACACTCAGGCTTATGGTGACTTAGAGTAAGGATTCCCAAGTCACCTCACTTCCAAGAGCTGCCAAAAAGTAGCTTTCCACATAGGAGGATAAAATCCAACTGCTGGTGTTTAGGTCTTGAAGTCTAACACCCCTTGGTGTAAAACTGCCTGATCATTCACTTTAGAGCCCACGGTGGCACCAGCTTCCCCGTCTCCACCCCCTCCGGTCACAGCTGTCACACATGTGACTCACTCTGGGTGAGTGTCCCTAAAAAGTGAGGCCTAGCCCATCTTCCACTAGCCTCACACTTTTGCTTTAGAAGGCCTTAATGCTGTTTTGCAGCAGCATTGAATTGGGAAGCACACAGTATTTTAAAAATCTGTTAGGTAATTGCAGTGTGGATCTGTCTGTTGTGCAGTGAGCTCATTTTGGGAATTCTCCATCCAAAAAAAACCACATTTTTACCATGAAGTCCATTCTTTCTGGGGACTGAGGAAGACCCAGGAGTTAATTAAAGGGCTTGGGACAGCGCATGGTGGGGAGGGTTTGTCCTGTCTTGGTGGATGCCACAGTACTGCCCCATGCCTGCCCTGTCGCCGCCCCTGGCCCAGCCAGGTATCAGCACCACTCTGCTCACAGCTGCAGCCCCTCCCTGCCCACTCCTGCAGGGCTTCACCCCTCCCTGGAGGGCAGCCCAACAGGGAGCTGGTCCATACCCCAAGTACACGTGGACCACTTCAGAAAAGGGCTGTTCTTCCCTTCACGCCCACGCCCTGTTCCTCGGAACAAGACACTGACAGAACTCTTAAGTTAAAGTGGGGGCCGCAGAACCCCTTACGTTCTCTGAACTATTACTTCAGGTTCTAGAACATCACTTCTTTGTGGTATTCTTTAAGCAGAGCTTTCTCAACATAGCCCTTTTGGGAAAAGAACAGCCACAGTGCCCCTGGGTCCCATCCTCCAGAAGGCAGGAAAGGACCAGGTAATATGTAGCCTGAGGAAGGAAGCCAGTGCCCTTTAGCACAGAACCCACACATGCGTGTGAGATCCTCCAGCAGCATTGTGGAGATGGCATTTTTAGGTTTGTAACTCTAGAGTAATCCCATTTCAGTCTTTAGCGTCTCAAAATCACAGCAGGAATATGAAAAAGCCTGTCAAGTCTGATGTCAAGGTTGCCGGCTAATACATGGCTATCATTTTGGTCAGTCTCTCGGCTCCATTCTCAGTACAGCGCTGATGTTTCCATCCCACAGTGCTGCTCACCACACATACATGGACGTTACCAGGGACCTTGCTCCTCTGCACCAGGCGAGTGTCCCCAGCTTTGTGCAAGCTTTGTCTCTGTGACTGATGCCTCCTGGCTGGGTCAAGCACCCTTGAGGGTCCGGAGCGCATCCTCTGTGTCACGGTGGGGTGCAGCGTGTTACTGCTGGGTGGGCGTGGAGTGCTTCTGTCACTTGCGATCCCACCCTGTAGAGTGGCTTAACCATACAGCCAAGCAGAGCTGAGGGGACCTTAATAGCACTTGGACACTTGCTCTCCCGTGCCCGTGGGCAATCCGAGTCACACTCTTGTGTGGTTTGAGCCTCTGTGCAGAAGCATGGCGGAGGAGGTGGCTCGGGGCCTGCACATTTGTGGTCTGGAAACCCAGTTCCTGTCCTCTGTCCCCACTGCAGGGCTCCGAGCCACCTTAGGGATGAGCAGGAATTGAACTCTCCGGATGATTGATCATGGACACAGACACACTTGATTAGCTCTTCAGAACTCGGTCTCCTCTTCTCTAGCACCCATAACTCAAGGCTCTGACCTGAGCACCCGGGAAGTTTAACTGGCTGTGCAGGGGTTGCCTGGGCTCTGGATACATGATACTCCTTTATTTTCAACAACTGGGATTAATCTACCCAGACCCATTCAGTACTTCCAGAACAGTTTAGCTGGTCTGATACCTACAAGCATTTATAATTCTTGGCAGAAAATCTAGCATAGGTCTGGGGCCGTCTTGTAATTCTATACATTTGGATTTGTAATCTCTGGTGGCTTCTGTTTGTGACTTGGCCCCAGGTCAGCAGAAGCCCAGCTCACTCTGGCCTGGTGATGCGAAGACCCGACATCATGCAGGGTGAGCACCGTTCAAGGGCACAAAAGGGAACAAGTTTCGTCTTTCACGTTTTCCAAAATATCACTTTGATTACAAGCCAGGCATGTTGAGCAACTCAGCACCACACCCCAGGGTGGGGGCTCCCCGTGCCTGCTGCCCTGGAGAGTGGTCTGTTGGTCTGTCCTGCACTGCGACCCTGTCACCCCTCCCGTGTCACACACAGGCAGGTGTGTGATGGTCATCAGCCCTTGCTGTCACCCCCGTGTGTGCTACTTCGCTCTAGCTGGTTCCCTGCCCAGATTCACCTTTGTCTCCATCTTTCTACAGCACAGGCCCCTAAGTGCTGCTTGTGTTAAACCAGACCAGGCAGGACCTTTGTGAGCAGCCATGACCACAGCTTCACTTGCTGCTGAGCCAGCTGCTCGCGCTCACTTTGGGGCCAGGTGGTCCTGGTCCTTCCAGGGTCCCAGGGGCCCTGTCTGTTCCTGTTGGGCAAGGGGGTGGGGGCTCCATAGCGTCACTGGCAGCAGTTGATCCCACAGCGAGGCTGCATCAGAGGACACCAGCTGTCGGTTTGACTGGGGTCAGTCACAGCTGACGACGAGGCGCCAGGCGAGGAGTTGTGGGACTTTCCTCTGTGTTCAGCAGCGCTGGCTGTGCTGTTCCTGTGGGAGGGTGTGTGCAGGGTTTCTGTTTCTTCATCTTCACACATCTTTTTGCCCAGCATTGGTAGGTTTGCATGGAGCTGGCGGAGTGGGACATTGCTGCATGAGCTCGGGTCCCTCGGCCATGAGCTGGGCATTGGCTGTGACCCACCGTTGGACAGTGAGACTGCAGCCACTCCCAAGGGTCCCAACCCCACTGAGGAAGAAGGCCTGGTGGAGGAGGCAGGAAGCTGCTCCTGCTCTGTGTCTGAGCAGGGACATAGAGCTGTCTCCTCTGCACTCTTGCTTACCCTTTGCTAAGCTGGGAGGGAACGAGGTCTGTGCCATCACCTGAGTCGGTCATCAGGCGCCTTCATGTCTTGCTCTGACTAACCTGGCCGGGTTTCCCTATCCAAGGCTGTAAACTGGACCAGTGTTACAGTGGCCCTTCTAAAACTGACTGGGACCTCATGCCTCACTGTGGTCTATCATTATTCCAGACCATCCCTGCCACTTAGTCTGGGACAGGCACCAACCAATTCTTCTGATGTAATTTTAATCATTAACTTACTACCCAACATATAATATTATGCATGCCTAGCATTATATACAGTTTCCAGAATGTTTCTTAACACCCTGATAGGGGAATAAAAAGCATGATTTCATGGAAAATTCCACTTGAGTAGGATGGACTCCTGCCTCACAGGCACAATCCTTTCTCTCCATCCTTTAATTCCACCTGGGCAGGGTGGTCGCTGTGTTGTTGTCACTCCTCCTGAAGCACCAGTAGGTTAGGGACCTTGGCATCAAGAGAGGCTCCTTGCAGCTCTGGGGAGCAGGGCTGCCCTGTCCTTTGACCCAGAGCCACTGAGAGGAAGGATTAGCACCAAGGCCCAGGAACCTGAACTTCTGCTGGGCTCAGTGCTATGCGGGACACCTGCTCAGAGCACCTGCTCAGGTTGGCCATGGAGGGCCACAGGGACCCCCAAACTGTGCTTCCCTACAGCATGGGGAAGGGAGCAGGCCAGGTGCAGGGCAGGTTCCCAGCCATGGGCATGCCACGCAGCTGGGGAGGAAAGCCAGGGAGGTGGCACAATGCAGTGTGAGGCCACTCCAGAAGGTGGATTTGAATGCGCAGAAAGATGACCCGGTCAGCCTAGTGGTCCAGAGACTTGAATAAACACTTGGGGTTGAAAGAAGTCTTTTAGTCCTTCTGCAGAGGTCCCTTTGATTTCCAGAAATCTCTCAGGGAAGTTTCTTCTGCACAGATCACAGGAGTGCCCCAAAGCACCATGTTCTCCAGAGCCACTGAGCATAAACAGCATGTCATTTCACCCCAGGATCTGTCTTCCCAGTGTCTCACTGACTGCTTAGACTAATCCACATCAATGTTTTGTCACTTCTGAAACCTTACATTCCCATGCTTTCTTCCTAAATTATCTTAACACGCACGTGCATCTGTGTGAGTGCGCACACACGTGTGTGCACATGTGTGCATATATGTTTAAAGAGAGAGTGGATTCTCACTTGAACATTTGGGGAAGTTCACTTCCACTCTGCAGGGTCCTGAGAGACTCAGCTTCTCCAAGGCCCTTAACACTGGCACCCTTGAGTTCCTGTGCAGAGTACTCTTTCCACATCTGTCCCTGGGGGTATAGAGAGCAGTGGGGACGTTCACTTAGGCTTTTATAACCTCAGGGACTCTGGCAGGACTGAGCTGCACATTGGAACCTGGATTTAATGCAATTCCATGGGGTTCCCACCATTAGCACCAACTCTGGGTGGGGACTTCCTGTCCATGTGGTGGAGCTGAGGTGACAGCCAGGCCAGGGCATGAGCAAGACAGGCACTCAGGCTCTGGGGATGTCTTTACCTCCCTCTCTCCAGGTCTGGGTCCCAGGTAAGCTCTCTTGCTGTGCCAGCCAGAGGGTGTATAGGCCCACACCTGGGGTCCCTGCATGAATACCCACGGACAGGGACGCCAGGCATGACCCTGAGATGCCTTGTCCCCGAGCCTGTGCAGGTTGCATGGGTGATGTGCAGGGCATGGAGACCTGAACTGGGTATGAGGACAGCTGCTGCTCAGGAGCTGCCCCCACAGACAGCCCTGACTGCCTCGTGGCCCTGGAGTTCCCACCTGATTTTCCTGGCTGACCTTCACTTGTCCAACCCTGCTCAAGGACATTACAAGCAAAACTCTACAGCTGCCTGGCAGATCCAGCAAAGGTTAAAAGGATTTTCTCCAAATGCACGCTACAGAAACATGCTGTGAATTTTTCATTTTCCCTTATTATTCCACTAAATCTTCTTTAAAAGCCACCAGTGCAATTCATAAAGCAGCTCCCAATGAAAAAGTCATGCAGACAGGATGTGCAGGAACAGGCATGTCCCATCCTGCCTCCATCCCCAGGATGAAGAGCAGGTCAGGCACCATATAGCAGAACTGGCTCTCCAGGACGGGGTTTCCACAGTGGCCCAGCTGCCTGCCTTTTGCAGCTGCACTTCCTGTCCCTTCCCTTTCCAGGAGCAGTGACACAGAATGTAAAGAAAGGGGCCACCATGCTGCCTCATGAGCCAGCTACTCTGCTCATCCACTTCCCTCCTGCCCTGCCCACCTCACAGCACCACCCAGCCCTGGTGCCGTGAGCATTGTCTTTCAGGTTCTGCTCCCGGCTCTCAGGCTTCAGTAAGTCTGTGATGATGCAGACGTCTTTAGTGTCTGGGTAAATCGGGGCCAGTGCTGAGTGGCCTGCACAGCCAGCCAAGTGCAAGAGAACAGTGGGTTCCAGGAACCTTGGGTGGCATCACAGAGCAAGCCCCTCACCTGGGCTTGGCTGCTGGATTCCTGGATGCCTTAGGTGAGAGGCAGCGGGTACAGTGTGGTTCCTGTTGCTGTCTTAACCTAAAACATGGTCATGCAGTGGCTCCCCAGCCAGGCCAACGCCAGGAACCGGGCTCCTCAAGACTGGCTGATGACGACACTGCAGGACAGTGTATCTGCTCTCTCAGACACTGCTGTGCCACAGGCACAGTGTGCAGGGCATCTCTGGACAGTTCTGGCTTGTTCTGACCCAAGGCTATGTCGGACACATTTTATCTTCAGGGAGGCACAGGAAAGCCAGTAATGATGGTGCAGTGCAAACTGTGAGGTCATGGAGAGCTGTGCCCAGGCTGGGAGAAGCCAGAGGAGAAGGGCAGATGGCCAGAGGGAGAGGAAGGTTGCTCAGAGCAGGGAACTTGTGGTCTGGTCTTGATGGGTGTGTAGGAGTTTGACAGCCTGAGAAAGGGCTGTGAACAACCAGGAGGGCCACACAGGGAGCCCCAAAGGTAGTTTATGCTCCCTTCTGCTCCAGAATGATTTATTATGGTACAGTAAAACAGGTTTCAAAAGAAAAAAGGAAAACCAGGCCAAAGCAAACTAAGGAGAGCACAGTCAAACAAAGCTGCACGTGGCTACGTGAAGCATTGGCTTTTACAATTCCCATCGGAAGAGCATGGTGGATCTGTGAAGAATGAATCACAGCCTGTGCACTCCCCCAGGTGAGAAAGCACAGGAGGCACAAGATCGAGTCCTTCGGTGGTATAAAGAAAGAAGCACAGAAAACATAAAGTGGAAAAGTAGAAAAAGTGAGCCGAAGTTTTAATTAGCTTTTTTTTTCTGCTGGCGCAACATCTGACACCCACGATGTAAAGAAGGAGAGGGTTAATTTGGCTCACAGTTTAGGGAGGTTCAGTCAGTGGTCAGCTGGCTCAAGGGAGGAGCATCAAGACCGAAGAGCATGGTGGAGCATACCTTCGGAGTTCATGGCAGCTGGGACATAGAGCAGGAGAATGGTGCCAGAGAGGAAGGAGAAGGGGACCAGATATAGCACCCAAGGCCACGTCTCCTTAAGCTACCCAGACACACCCAGAGTGTGCTCCACCAGTCTCCAGGTAGACCCCAAACCAGTCAGGTTGACACTCTGTCCTCACCACCAAACTGAATCTTCCTGATCACCCAACCATTGCACAGAACTGAGTTACCAGATGGGGTTCCTCAGAAGGCCAGGAGCTGAGAGTCATGCCATGTGTCTAGAGCAGCAGGCCAGAATCGCCATGCCTGCAGAGCTGTCCCCTGCTGCAGGTCTGGTGAAAATGCCTACGTGAATATCTGTTCAGTGTGATGTGGTGCACACAAACTGCTCAGGTTAGAGCGCCAAACTCAGTTCTCTGTGACGAAAGCAGCACGTAATGTAAGCAGCCTGCACTGAGCTGGACAGGGCAGCACCTCCTCCCTGGCCTCCTGCTCCCAAGCCTTTGTTCCTGGATGCTGCCCTCCTGCCTTAGTGTGTCCAGGGTCAGTAGGGCTGATTTTCATGCCTCGTTGTATACTTGTCCCCATCATTGTCAATCTGTGAATGTAGCAAATGGCTTTAGTCATTGATGTTTTTATTGACTCAGCAGGGAAGCGGCTGAGATTGGAGGCGTCTGTCCTGGGGAGGAAGAGGGAAGATGAAGGAGGAGAAAAGAGGGATTGGAAGGAGGAAGGGACTAGAGGAGGACATGTGGTAAAGTGCAGTGGGTTCTTCCTGTCTGCAAGGACGCCTGGTGTGAGGTACTTCGCGGCTGGCTTTGTACTGTGGAACTTTGATCTGGAAGCTTTGCTCTCCTGTGGGGAGGCTGGACCTGGCGCAGTGAGTCCGTCTGCAGGTGCCCACCCTGACGCCGTCTGTGCTGGCCATCCCTGCAGCTTCTCCACCCCTCCGTCTGCACGGCAAAGGCCCAGGGTTGTGGCTGCTCCCACTGAGCCTGGCATCTTCTGAGCCACACATCTTTTGCCTCCCACTTGAGGGAACAGACTCAATGCCCACAGAAAATCTCTGCAAATCACTCAGGAGCAGTCTCATTGGCTCACAGGGAAATGCCTTCCTCATCAGCCCACGGGGCACTTGTGGAGTCAGATAAGTACATCTTTTACTAGCAGTATGGCCCTGCACACTCACTCAGACTTTCCAAACTCAATTATTTCACCCTAAAATGGAGATCTTACGACAAGAGAGCACTGCAGTGGTCACTGCAGTCAGCACAGACTGGCCAGAGCCGCTGAATGACAGGAGGCGAAGGAGGGTGGGGAAAAGGGAGGAGAGATGCAGAGACGGGAGGAAGGTGCGTGGGTGGGAAAGAGGTCATAGCAGTGAGTCACGGTGGTGGCGGTGACCGTGGCGGTGACAGTAATGGTGAAGGTGGTGATGAGGTGATGATGGTGAAGATGATGCTACAGTAACAGTGGTGGTGATGCGGACGGCGGTAATGACGACGATGTCGACAGTGATGGCGACCGTGACGGTGACGATGACACAGTGACAGTGGTAGTGATGTTGGCGGGGGTGGTGGTCACAACACCAGCAGCTGTGTCCTTGAGTCTCCGGGCAGTCTCGGGGGCTGAGGATTCTTCCACCGACTCTCAGGGTGGATGCAGGTGGCCAGAGATGTGGGCTGTCATTTGGGGGTCAGAGTCTCCCTGCTCCGCGAAGTACATTGTGCTCCAGGAGTTTTCCGGCAGACAAAGAGTCACGGTCCAAGACAGCCGCAGCCCTAGACAGCAGAGAAGGCCATGCAGTGGAAACACCAGGTCTGCATGGATACGCTTGCCACAGGATGGCCCCTGAGAGGCTGTGCAGCAGCAGAATCGCTGTCCTGGGTATGCAGAGCACGCTGTGTGACCAGCAGTGCTTTCTGTTGCTTTTCGTTTGTTTTCCACGTGGATCCATGCTGCTTGCATTCACTTGGTTGGAAATTGGGAAGTGGAAAATCTTTCCTGGGTGGGAAATGAATAAAATTCATTCTTTCTTTTGGTGTTAAAATTACTTGCATCTAAATGCCAGAATATCTCCAAAACAGCAGTGGTGTCTCTGGTGGGCTGGTGTGGTGGTGCAGTCTCCATCCACTGAGACATCCTGTGTCCAGATATAACTGCCTGCAGCCAGGACGTCCATCAGGGAGGACCCGGAGAGGAAACCAGGTTCATGCCTGCAGAGCCCATGCCACATCAGACCCCATTCTTCCTGGTGCCACGGCTCCATTCTAGGCCAGTGTGAGGGATGCACAGGAGGTCCCGGGGCTGCTCACCCGTGAGGGGGGAAAAGGAGGATGCAAGCACTTCAGTGACCCTGAGCTCCAAGTCCTAAGCCACTGTCCAGGAAGGCGGGCAGAGAGGGCACACTGTGCTCAACCACGTGTCCTACCCTTTATTCCCCATCACAGTTGCGGTGCCCTCCACCACCCCGCATGAGGAAGAGTCGCATTGGAGTGGGATCCCAGTGTGACCCTCCATCCCCAGACCTCGAGAAGACACCTTTGTCTGTTCCATGGAAGAGAGAACACAGCACAGAGACCCAGGGCGTGAGCTTGCATTTCAGTGTGCCTCTCTGGTTCTCCACAGTATGCCCTGTGGATGCCTCCAGCCAGCAGCATAGGGAAGAGGACCCTCAGCAGACTGGGTTCCAACCCCTTCCTCCCTGTCACACCTGTCCTCCTCCAGGCTATCCTGCGCAGGCAGGGGCCATGCAGGAAGGAAGCTGTGTCCTGTGTGCCTATTTCTGAGCCCGAGGCCAACATGCCAGTGACCCAGGGGACTGTCCCACACACGATGATGTGATTGTACCCACGTAGGGGGCACAGCTCCAGCCAGCCTCTCTGGGTTTTGTGTGGGTGCAGTTTTCAGCCTTTGCTGAGCTATGTGGTGAGAGAGACCCTGCATCTCAGCCCCCCAATCCCCAGCTGAGTCTCCTGGAACACAGTGCAAAGTTGCCAGTGATCATCTGCCAGGAGTGGAGGGCTTGAGAAGGGGCGGCAAACCCAATAGACCCAGTCCTGCTCAGTCTGAGCTGCAGGGCCTCTTGTCCACTTTTTTGGGACTCTGGAGGGTGATTCAAGTGCTTGGCACTCCTGTCCTGCCGTCCTATCACAGGGGCCCTTGCATACAGGTACATGGAGGGACACCTGCCCGCTGTCACTGGGGGTGGATAGATTCACAGGCAGAGGATGTAGTCGTGTATTTTCTGTTGTAAACATCAAGAACCTGAATTATTTAAGCTACTTAAACATATCACAGACTTAATACACAGAGACTGTGCTTCTTATGTCTGTATATATTTATTCAGCAAATAAGAATCAGAAACTGTAATGAGCAGCTGTAGCCCCTGTGAAGGCTGCATAAGAAAGCAATGGGTCCGGTTCAGAGGCAAACAGAAATTCTCTCAAAGTGGGTCTGGGACCTAGACAGCGAATCTCTGAGGAGACAGCACAGGTGGAAAGCTCCATGACCTGTGAGTAAGTGGTGGATTCTTAGATGCAACACCAAAAGGACAAGCAAGACGAGAAAAAAAATACGGATAAACTGGACCTCATCGTAATGAACATCCCCATGCTTCAGAGGATGCAATGTACACAGTGAGAAGGCAGCTCACAGGATGGGAGAAAATATTTGCAAGTCATGCCTTTGGTAAGAGCCTAGTGTTGCTGATGTATAAATTCTTACAACCCAACAAAGACCCCCATCAAATATGGGGGGAGGACTTACAGAACCAAGGACACAGATAGCTGGGGAGCACAGGGAAAGGTGATCAGGAGCAATTGTTAGGAAATCTGAGCCCCAAACCACACCTGTGTCAGGGACAGTCAAAATGGCAGACATTGAGGAATGGAGAGGCTGGGACCCCTGCACTGCTGCTGGGGGTGCAAAAACGGTGCAGCCACTTTGAATAGATAAGCGGCTGCTCAGAAAGCTAAGCCCAGAACCATCTGACCTAGGAGTTCCACTCCTAGTTCTATACCCAAAAGAAGTGAAAACACAAGTCCACACATACCGTCACAGGCAAAGCGCCCAGCAGACATGTTCCTAACGTCTGCAGCGTGAAAGCAGTCCATGTGTCCGTCGACAGGTCTTTGGCAAACAAAACGGGCTGCTACGTAGTGGAAATGTGCCGCACCATGGACAGACCTAAGGAAAGAAGCTGTCATGTGATTCGATTCCCAAGAACGTCCAGGACAGCAAGTCTGTGCAGGAAGGGACGGGGACAGCAGGGGTGCTGACTGCCGCTGGACACAAATGTCTCTGGATTGATGTACACTTGCCAGAATTACATAGCAGTGACTACTGCACAGCTTGGTGAGTGTACTAACGCCGCTTGGAAGAGTGACTTTAAATCACGTATCAATTTAAACTACCAAGGAACAAAGCGAAACGAGTGACTGTGCACATCCAGAGCGGCAGCTGGGCGTGGGAGGCGTCAGCCGCACACACACCCTGTGCAGGAAGAGACACGAGCCTGGGGTGACTCCCCTGAGCTTCGGTGAAGCCGGTGAGCAGAGGCAGCTCGGCAGCCAGTTCTCCAGCAGCAACACTGGGGACAGAAGGCCCATGCGGCCAGGCTTCCCTGGGAGGCACACCATCCTCGCTGCCTGCTATATGCTGTCTGCTACGGTGCCACCGACCATGCACTGTCACGCTCGACCCTCTGTGTGGCCTGAGACCTTGTGGTCCTGCAGTGCGGACCTCGAGTTTCAGATCAGTGGCTCACCTGGGGCAAAGGGAGAGACCCAGCAGGGCCCATCTGTGAGGAGAGAATGCAGCAGCCTCTTCCAGACAGACAGACCAGGTGGTTTCTGAGAGATACCAGCCTAACTTAGAAAGTAGAGTTTAACTCAGCCTCAACTCTGGCTGCATTTCATAAAAGTAAAAACTTAGAGTAACAGAACTTAGCTCAGACTTTCAGGTGACCCCGCTTGGTCTCTTGCAGACACTCTGATGCTGCTTATCTTGTTGGCTTCACTAGCGGCTCTGACATCACCCTGGCCTGAGCTGCCTCCCCTGCCCTCCATGCCTCTGGCAACAGTGTTTCTGGTAATGTGGAAGTACAGGAAGCTGCACACAAGCTATCATGGGTCCCCCTGTTCGGTGCATGTGTGGAAATCATCCTCACACCACGAGCGCACTCACTCCACAGTACCCAGACGTGCGTCCAAGATGAGTTGCACACATCCTCTTGAGTTTGAAAGAACACACCTTGTACCGCCAGTGATTTTGCAGAGGTGCTGTTTGTTTCTGTGGCACACTTTGTCTTGCAGAACATTTAATTTTGTTAGAGTTCTTGGCTGGAATGCTTCACGGCCAGCTGGTTACTACACACCATCTTCGGGGATCACAGCCTGGAGCACCAGCTGTTGTGACAGAGCACTTGGTCAGCAGCACACACGCAGTGTAGGCTGGATGCGCAGCTGAAGCGATGTCTCAGAAATCCAAGGAGGAAGGGAGCAGGGACTGCTGAGCTGGTACCCGCTGGCTCCACGTGCTTCTCCCAGGTCCTTGTGGGTGACCATGAGCCAGCAGGCTGTCCTACAGCCAAGCATGAGGGGCTCCCAGGGATGGTGCAACGGGCACCCTGGGCATCTCATCCCATCCCACTGCCTCCTGGGTGCACCAAAGGGGCCATGTACCAAAGGCAATAAGAGCCTGTCCCAGGCATCTGCAGGGTCATCCTTTACTACTGCAGATGTCACGGGCCACAGAACACAGCATCCCTGGGTCCTGTGTTGTTTCACTGATTAGGGCAGAGCTGGAATCAGTGCATTCACCGTAGGATTCTCACTGTCAGGGGAGGCCACCCAGGCTGAAGGTTAAGTGACTTACTCTTGGCAAATCCGAGACTGGATAGTGAAAGTGAACCTTCTGACCTTGAGTGAACAGCTGGGCACCAGGAGTGGTGACTTTAATATGAGATATACAGAAGGGCACCTGATTTTAAGTTTTAAAAAACTGAATACTATATGTGATAGCGAAATCATCTACTGTGGTGGCACAGAGCAGTTTGGGGAACCATCTCTGTAAAGGCCCAGGCATTTAACTTTAGTTTTGCAGCCATGTGGTGTCTATCAGACAAATTCAATTCTGCTATTGAAACAGGAGAAGCCTAGATGATATGCAAATGATTGGGCATGGTCATGTACCAATAAAACTTTATTTAGAAAAATAAGCAGTGGGCCACATTTGTCCCACCAGATGCCATGGTTTTCAGACTTTCATCTGGATGCTTATGGTACAGAGTTATTCTTTATTATAACACAATGGCTACATTATGACATGTTACACAGTAGGTCCAAAGTATTAGCAGGTATTTAAATAATTCAACAAAATGGAAGGGAAACGCCCTTGGGAAGGTAGCTGCCATTAGTAAGAGAAATCACAGAGGATAGTTTTGATATAAGGTCAGTGGTGTTTTATGGATCGATGAGCAGCAGCCTGGTCTGTCTCACTTCTTGACCTTCACCTAGAGCTGCCGTGGACACTTCTGGCTGGAAGACCACTACCATCAGTCACTTTGTGCCACTCACCAGAGCTGCTTGGAGCTGGCACAGGGTGGCCAAGGACTCCCCAAGCTCATGGGTCTCCAGTGGCTGCCTGTGCCAGTGGGCATGGGATGCCGGTAACTCTTACCTGAACCTCCACTTGTCCAGGGACCCAAGTAGTTGTTAGCCTGCTTACAGCCTCCTAGGGCTGATGCTTTAGGAACTGAGACAGACAGGAAGTGGAGGTGACCGTGTAGACCAACGGTTTCTATGAAGGTGACAGAGCAGAGTATGCATCCTGCAGGGCAGACTCTCAGGTGTGATGCAGTGGGGCACGGTGGACCATGGTCAGGAGGACTAGGACTGGCTCTGGACAAGGCCAGGGCAGCTAACAGGAGATTGTGGGTGCAAAGGTCCATTTGTGAGAGGCCACCAGGATGCCTGGATGCCATCTGACATGAGAGTTCACTTTCACCATGTCGACCCCAGGTTCCCAGGGGTGATGCATTCAGAGAACTTCTGGGGGAGGAGACTGTGGTGGCAAGATCATGAGCTGTGTAGCTTTTAGCATTTTCTCCAAACCAGATCGATCCTGAAACTGTATTTCACAAATGTTAACAATTAATTCATTTTTACTTATGTGAATCTTAGACAGTCCTACTGAGCCACTGCATTGACTACAAAAGGAACATGAAGTTCACAGGAGAAATTTCAGCCGAAAACTCAGCCCTGGTAGATGACGGTGCACTTTCTAGTCTAGTCTAGCCTGCGGCACTACTCTGCCTCTGGCTGTAGTGGAGGAGGAACATCAGTGTAGAGGGTTTGGAGCTGCAGAGGCGCAAGTGCAGGTGTATGGTGCATATAGAGGTGGAGGTGGAGAAAGGCATGTAGATCATGGGTTATATGTCAGGCAAACAGAGAGAGGTGATAGAGATGCATGGGTGGGTGGGTGGAAAAATAGACAGACAGACAGATTTAAATAACATTGAGTGAGAAAAGAAGGCCAGAGAGAAAATGCTTGCACATTAAATGCAGGACCATCAATGGGCCAAGAAGGGTCAGTCAGAGAGGAGCAGGGAGAACTCTACAGACTCCTCTGCTGTTTCACCCATGTCCCAAGGCCCCGTCCACAGGGCAGCTGCTCTGGGCACCATGCCCATTCTGGGCGCACAGGCCTCACACCTGTGACTCCTGGCCATCAGAGCACTCACATCATTCATGGGACCTTTCTTAGTAATTTGTGTTTAATAGGGCTCTGCAAAGTTATTTTTTAAAAATTAACTGTCTTTACCCCAGGGCTTTGAAGTCTTAGAAGTACCTACTATTTTTTAACCCATTTAGCCAAAAAGCAAACAGGGAAGCCCCAAGAGGAAGATTCTGGATGGAGTTATGCTAATGGAAACCCTAAAATGGAGGTGAGAGAGACAGAACCCATCTCTTAGCAGAGGGAGGAGGGTCTTGCTATCTGGGTTAGGCTGGACACAGCAGGTTCTGACACCAGGGCAGCCAAGGGACCACCCCACTGGTACCTCCACCAAGGGGCTCATCCCACAGGCCAACTCCTGCTCACCTGGACTGCACCAGTGCCAGCATCTCCCTCTGCTGAGACTGAGACGCCGGCTTTCCCTGTCCCTGCAGCCTGGGCCCCTGCCCTGCAGTGGCTGCTGGTGGCATCTGCCAGTGAGTGGTGACTCCCCTCTCCTGCTGCTTGGGCCAAGGACGCTGCTGCCCACAGTGTCTGCCACACAGCCCTGTGTTCTCCTGGGACTTGACCATGATGACCACTCACCCTCTCTGTGACCCGTAAGTGCACTGGTGAACCCCTGAGGCCTGCAGAGCCTCTCTTGTCTCTGTCGGAAGCTGGGACAAGACCATGCCATGGGAAAACCAGCTTCTCTGCTCTCTGCTCAGGGGCCATCAGGATTCACATCCCCTCTCACCCCATCTTCCTGGTGTCCTCTGAGATGCTGAAATCCAGAATACATTTCTGCCTCTGCAGTATTCTACCAAATCCCTCCTGGTTATTATTTAGTGTGCTCTTTCCAAGATATAGATATGCTCCTTGTCAGCATCTCTGGAGTAGAGGACCTTCTGGGCTCATGCCTCCTTTCTCAGGTGACTTCTGCATACACCCAGGAGGAGTCCCTCAGGAGGACACCCCTGAGGCCGGAGACACTGAGGAAGATGGGGCAGCTGGAGGGACAGGGTGGGGACAGGCACGAAGAGCATCGCTCTTCCCTGTGTAGCTGCAGAGCACAATGCTCTCAGTGGCAGTGGCTGCTCGATACCCGCAGTGGGGACAGACATGGGCAGCAGGAGACCTCCATGATGCCCCTTGTGCTGCCTGACATGGGGCTGGGGCTGGGTCCAGGCTGCTGAGGGTCTTGCAGACTTGTGCCATGCAAGGCATGGCCTTTGTGAGCTGGTGCCATGGTAGGAGAGGGATTCTCTAAGAGCAAGGAGGAGAGGAAAGCGAGGTCTTGTGGCTGCACCTCAAGAGAGGAGCAGGAGTCCGAGGGAGGACTCGCACTCAGGGTGAGAGCCCAGATGCTCACATTTGCTCTTAACTCGAGGAGGGTCTGGAGGCGTCATCCCAGGATGCCGCCAGCAGGTCAAGGCCATTCGGTTGTTTTCTGCTCGGGTCAACAGACAGTCAGGAGTTGTCTGAAGACTGACTTTACATTTGTATCGGGGTCCAGTGCACTTGGTTTTGCCAAAAACAGTCCTTCCAGGTAAAAGTGATTAACAAAGACATGGAAGGGCTGACTGTGGTCAGTTATCAGAATGAGATGTATTTGTACTTGAAAGGGACTTTCGGCTTTGTGTGGGGTAGGGGCACAGTGGTGCCCTTTGGACAGGCCATCTGGCGCTGGCTGCACAGTTCTTGGGCATAGCTGGTGTGGAAGGAAGCTCGTGTTCTGCTCCAGCTCATGGTGCAGCTGCCACGTGGCCTTACAGAAGCCACAGGGAAACAACCTCAGTTCCCCAGGGCCTGCACTGCTTGGCTCTGTCCTTGACCTGGCTTGGTGCATTTGGGCATTGGCATGGAGGTTTGAGCCCTGACCTGGCCACATACAAAGAGGCTGAGATTCCATCAGGAGCTTCATCTCTGATGAGCACTGGGCTTCTGTGAGGTTCCTCACCCTCACTGTATCAACAGTGACTAAACACTTATAGATAGTGCCTAAACAGCTTCACACTGAAAACTAACGAGCTGGTACAACATGGCCTGCTCGCCAGGGTGCCTGAGAGTCCTGTGATCTGGTTGGCAGTTCTCCCTGTGGATCCGCTCACACTTCACACGCACTGCACCTTCACTCACCTCTCACAGTTAGCACCTGTCCTCTCCTCTCCTCTCAGGAGCGTCACGGAGTCCTCTGCGTCCCAGGCTGGACCCAGCTATGGCTCAGTGGTGTGGAGCTTGGCAGAACTCCCTGGAAAAGGCATCCTGGGCCCTGGGGTGGGGTGGGGGACAAACCTGGCACAGGCACCACGTGCAGATTCTGGAGGGCAGCCCCTCACCTGGCCACAGGTGGCACATTGGCATCTGTCATTCTGAGCACGGCCCTGCGGAGGGGAAGCTGGGCCAGGAAGGCTCCTGCCCACTGCGGGAGGGTGAAGAGATCCAGCCTCAAGGGCTCAGCAACTCAGGGAGGCCAAGCTGGGCGGGAGCAGGTGAGTGTGTGCTAGAACCCTCAGGACAGGTTCCCTTTCCCACTGAGAGCAAGGAGGATTCCAGCCCTGCAGCCCAGAGTTAGGCCGCGCCAGCCTCACCATGAACTCTCCCAGCTGGACAGCCCCAGGAGCTGGGAGGCCCATCTAAGAGGACCTGGGTGCAGGGGTAAGGAGGACAGGGTTCCAGGGTCAGTGCCCACTGCAGGATGGTTGGCAACCGAGGAAGAGGACCCTGAGCCACCAGTCACCTGGGCTGCACACCCATTGGCAGATGGCTTCAGAGGAGCTCCTCACAGACCTGGAGCTAGTGAGGGGACACTAAGGCTGTATTGCTCCCTTGGGTCCTGGATGGGACATGGGAGAGTGAGGCTGTGCAGCTGTGTGAGGTCCAGATGTTGGGAAGCCGCCGGAACACAGAAACCCTGGAGGAACATGGAGACAGGCACTGATCCTGGATCCCAGCAGCCTCTTTGTCACCTGGTGGCTGGGCCCAGAACTCCCCTGAACCCGCTGCCTACCCTGTGAAGCAGGAAGTGAATAGTGTGGCTCCTTGCGGTGCAGCAGGGTGCACCAGGGTGTGGGAGTGCTCAGTTCACATGCTCAAGTGGGATAATTCTTGCTCAAATCAAAGCTGCTGCCTAGATGTCCTGCAGCTACAAATGGCCTTGACCACCTTCAGAACCACACAGCAGAGTGTGCAGCCCAGCAAAATTAATCTCCATTCCCAGCAAACTCCACCATGGCCATGTGACCAGTGCTCTCACCTTCTGCAGGAGCTGGACGTGTGTGGGGAAAGAACCCAGGAGCACAGTGCAGGATGGGGTGCATCCGCAGGACAGAGCTGGAATGGGGCTGTGAGCACAGAGGCAAAGGCACCTGGCACTGCTCCCGGTGTCAACAGGATGGCAGCAGGTGGTGGCTGGGCGCCCGCTGCTGGCTGGGAGCTTCCTGCACCTGGTGCACTGGGGGGTGGCAGCCACCACTGTCTGAAATCCTCCCTCCTGGCATCAGCTGGGCTCTGACAGCGCTGGCCTCAAGGATGCAGATCACTTACAGGCCACTGTGCCCAGCCATGAGTGCTGCACTGCCAGGCAGACAGCTTTCATGAGGCTTCAGCTTCTCTTCTCCACTCCCCACTTTAAGAACGAATTCTATTGTGCTGTTTTCTCAACAGTCCATATGCATTTATCCTGCTGTTCCAAAGCCCTTGGCCACCCCTTGTTCCAGATCCAGGCCAGGCCGGGCTCGCAGAGGGATGTGCCCACTTCCTGTTGCCCAGGAATCCCAGGAGAGGCAGACAGGCAACGAGTGACAGAGCCGCACCTCTTAGGCCTGATTGCTATAGGCCCCCCAGCTCTAGAGTGAGATGGGACACAGGGTGAACTGGGCCACCCCGGGCCTGAATGAGGAGGAAACCAGGCCCAGGCTTCAGGGTGGATGGGGGGAAACACCAGGAGGATGTACTGAGGTACAAGGGTGGGGTGGGGTAAAGGACAGGACCAGGGTCTCAGGTGTGAGTGCAAAGGGGACTATGCACCCCCATGTGGCCTGGGAGTGGACCCAGATTCTCACTTAGATCTCAAAATTCTTGAGCCCAGTTTAAACTGTCTCTGGGAAAACAGCGGGTCCACAAACAAACAAAATTCAGCACACATGGTACCTCCCAGGGTACAGTGCTGCTCCGAGGCTGAATCCCAGAGGCCAGGCCTGCCCTGTGGGGTCACTCAGGATAGTGTGTCACTGTCACCCCACCCCAGAGCCATCCTCGCTCTTCTAAGTCATCCTCAAAGGCACGACCAACATGTGGCCAAGGAAAAGGCTTCCAGAAGGTGATTTTGGTCGCTGTACTTGGTGACTACTCGCTATTTGCTATTTCAGCCTTGTAACAAGGGGAATTCCGTGCAATCTCATTTAACACTTTTCCAAAAGTGCTCACTATTATGTGTACGTGCCTTACTGGGATTTGGAAAAGGATTTGGCTGTACAGGACTTATAATGTATTTGGATTACGCACCATGTTTTGACCAGAAATAGAAAGCTGCCTACCTAGCCTGTGTCTGGGAGTGAGTCACAGATACTGTCAGGGGAGAGGCACCAAGGTTTCCAGGGTTCCTGGAGCCCTGGCTGCGCTGTGGCCCATCCCCTGGGCCCAGGGCAGGGGTGCTGATCTGTTGTAGTCTCAGTCCAGTGGGCACAGGCCACCCCCACCTCTTGCTGCTGTCCTTCACGATGAGCATGGATCATACCCTCCATTCTGTGAAATGTGACAAACTACCAGAACCCTTGGCCATGCCGGGTTCCCAGCACATGCGTCTAAATTGGCCCCAGAGAAAATGGTCCAGCAGATGTTTATGGTACACATCATGGACTCAGGCCTCCATTTATTAAGTGCGGGCCTATTTTGGGAGTGTTGTTGATTGAAAATAGACAAATGAAAACCTTTTAAGATGACTGAGATGTTTATAAGCCCATTCATCTTTCTTGTGCCATACATCAATTCCTTCAGTTTCTATCTTTGGCATAAACCATGTGATGAGCTGCAGAGTTACCTTGTCATCTGGTGATTCCAGTAACTCAAATCATCATGGCAGCTCTGCTGGTCCAGTGTCAGGAGCCATTCTACATACTTTTGGGGAAAAATCATTTCATAATTATAATTAGGGCTGTATGAGACTAGTCTTCTCACCTGTGACCAGCTATGACAGCCGAAACAACTCCATTTTGCCTCTGGTCACAGTTGAGGCCTCAGTGGTCCCGTGAGCTATGACAATCAAGGGCAAGGTTACATCAGCTAAAGACATCCTGGATCTTTGAGAACCCAGTAGTAAGAGAAAGGTTTTACCAGGGAGAGACAAATTTCTTATCAGTTTAACTCATTCCATGTACTGTTGTAAGAAATTTTTTTGCTTACCTTATCATCCTAATCAACATAAGCTCCTCATAGACCTAAGATCCTCATCAGCATAAGATCCTTATCATCAAAGGATTACCGACACCCTCTGAGTCATCTGATACTTCCTCTAAGATCTTCAACAGTTTAGGATTATCACCCCCAACTCATCTGTTACTCCCTATGAACCTAATAAATAGTAGCAAGCCCCAAGTGTCTTTGTCTTTCCTGGGTAGAGCACCACTGATCAGGCCCAAAACTCAGCCTTTTTTTCCTAAGTCTTGTTTCCTGTCTTTACTGTCTAATCCACCTTGATCTGTCGTGGCTCACAGAAGACCAGGGCCCACTGCAGGGGTTCTTATGGCGTCCCCTTTCCTGGTCCCTATAGTGCATCCCTGATACCCACAGCAGGGTTTCAGTGTTCTGATAAACTTTCACTTAGGTATTGGCTGTTGCTGTTTTTTTCTGGTTAGAAGATGCCTTATTCTTCATGGCTCCCAGTGACTTTGTCATATCCCAACACCTGCCATGTCCAATGTTTTCCAAGCACTGAGCTCCAGTACTTCAGGGAGTCCAAGGCCTCAGACCCCAGCTTTAGAATTCCAGAGCCAACCAGATTCCAGAGCTGCAGTCCAGGTGGCCATTGGCCCAAGTTTTCAAGGTTGCTGTATCAGTCAGCTCAGGCTGCTGTAACAAAGATCCCCACAGCCTGCATGGCTCTTTCCTCCTACTTGCTGAAGCTGAGTGTGAGATATCTTGAGGCCCTGCCCTGTGTCTTCACACAGCTGTCACCCTGTGTGTCTGTGTCCGTCCCTGTGTCTTGTGAGTCACAGTGGGCGTGAGTCTACTTTCAGGGTTGCATCTTACCTCCTGGCCTCCACAAAGACCCATCCCGCAGGACAGCTGGGCCCTGAGCCCCTGAGGGCTAAACTGTCAATGCATACACTTGAGGGGGCACCTTCGCTTCTGTATCCCCCGAACTTTCAGCTGCATGTTCTTTCCCTGTTTCCATGTTTTCTGTTTCTTTTTAAAATGAGGGATATAGTTTCCACTCCATTAGTGCCAGGCCTTCTCTGGGCCCCTCAACCTGTGTTTTGTTAAGACGAGGCAGGGAGCCCTGTGCCCATACCAGATGGATCCCCATCCCTGGAGCCCAGATCATGTCTCTGCTGACAGGAAGAGGGGCTGTGCCCTCCTAAGTCCCACCTCTGCCACTTCACATTGTTATGGTTTAGAGCTGGAACACCACCAGATTCTCCTGTGCAGGCCGTTGGATCCTGGGGCAATGTGTCCTCAGTGGATTCACACTGCAGTGAGTTCAGCTCTGAGTGTGCTGCTAGCGGTGTGGCCCAAAGAGGCAGTCACTGCTGTGACTGGAAAGACACATCTCCTCCCCAGGGTCCTCCCTTCTCTCTGCCTCTGGCTGCCAGACCCAAGCAGCTCTCCTCACCCATCCCACTCTGCCCTTCCTGCCTTGGAGGCAGCTGACCATGGACTGAAACCTCTGAAAACCATGATCCAAAATAAACCTCTCCTTCAGGTTGTGGGTTTGGGTGGTTTGTGCCAGGGGCAAGAAGGTGACTGAGATTCCCGGGGCAGTGCCATGGAGTAGAAGCAGCCAAGGTGACATCCTTGTGGACACTCTCAAACAGACCAAGGGCCAGGCGTGAGGGTCACACATGGGGCTTCCTGCATTGCAGCTGAGGCCTGCAAAGGACCTGTCTGTTCCTGATGAGCAGGAAACTGAGCGGAAGAAAAGGAAGGGAAGTCGCCAGGTTGCCACTGAACATCAGGCCGTAGTGCTTGATGGACTGGTGTGATTTCAGGTTCTGAGTTTAGGGATCTAGGACATCAAGCAGCCTCCCTTGTGCCCGCACCCAGGTTGTCCACTCCCCATGGCCCGGTACAGCCTGCACTGGATGTTTCTAGAGTGACAAGCGTGGCTCTTGGGGCTCCTCCCCAGATACTTTGATGGCTGGAATGTTCATCTTCCCTGGCAGTTTCCACACATGTTCTCAGTTCTGCTCTTCAGGGGGACGGGCAGCCCAGCCAGCCCCTTCTGTGTAATGAGCATATGTTTAGCTGAGCCCAGGTCTGGCGGCTCTGTGCAGCTTCATAGAGGTCAGCTCCAAAGGCCCGGTCTCTAGGTCCCCAGTGTGCTTCCTCTGGCTAAACCCTTTTCTCTTGGGCGAGGGCAGGGCCCCACTTCATCAGTCTCCCCTCTGGCTGGCCTGAAGGGCCTCCTCCATCCTCTTGGTGCCCTTTGCACTTTGGAAAGCCTGAGATGGAAAATGGAAATTACATAGGGGGGTAGCTCCACTCTCCTGTCACTGCAGGGCCTGTCACTGGAAGGACAATTGCCTTGGACTCTGCCTTGTTTCTCTCTAATTATTATTGTCTGTGCACTTCTGGTTTCCTGGCACTCACAGGCCCCCTCTGCTTCCTGTCTGGACCCAGGGCCCAGTATCAGTCTCATGGAAGGGACAGCACAGCGGCTCCTCTGTGGTCCTCTTCAGTGTGGCCACCCTGTTGTCACTAACCCTCTTCTCCCAAGGACTCGGTGCACTTGGAAGGTGCCTGCTCAGACAGCCAGGTGCATCCCTGGGTTCAGGGCGTGGACACTGGCAGCGTGGACAGGAAGGCAGATGGTGGGCTCAACACTGTAGGGGCGTGTGGCCAGTCTCAGCATTTCTCGTTGGCTGTCTCTGGAGCTGAGTTCCAATCTTCTCTCCTCTGGGCTTGACTGGAAATGGAAGAATTAAGGGCTTTCTGTGTTTCCATGAGTTTGATGGCCATGGGGCTCCATGTGGAGGTTTGGGGAGAGTCCTGAGCCCCAGGCTGTGGCCTGAGAGGTGGGGAGCTCAGCTCCCATCACTGCCATAGGAAGGGAGGCAGATGTCCACCCAGCACTAGCCTGTCATGGGCTCCATGTCCACCACCAACGTACCTCCTCATTGTTCCAGTCTTCTTCCCAGCCCTGCCCTGCCCTGCCATCAGCTGCTCTCAAATACTCTCAGTGAATAACTGTAGAAAGAGCTCAGGGGCGTGTGAGGGGTCTTCTGGCACCAAAGACCACAAGGCATCCTGCAGACTGGCAGCATTCATCTATGAAGTTCAAATGCCCAGCTTCTGGCAGGGCTCTGAGCTTGGCTTTGTTGCTTACTTCATTGCAGATTAGCTGCACCTGGTTAATGGCAGCAAGCGTCTCTTCAGAAATGATGAAATGAAATTGCAAGTTACAGCAGAAATGTTTCAATTACCATAACAGAGTTGAAGTGAGCTTTTGCCTTTGGAGAAACACAGCTCAGCGCATAAACGTGCTCTGTGGATGTAAGAGATGATCTGCACCAGAGGCCTGTCATGAGTGAGGCTCCCTCCCATACAGCATCTAGACGTCCTGCACTTCCCCCATCATAGGCTGATGTGACAAGAAGCTCAGCGAAGGGTCTGCATGGACATGTGGACAGTGTGGAATGAAAGGCACCTTTGGGCTGGTATGGAGACACTGTGTGTGGCCCTGAGCTGGTTACACAGCTCTGCATTGTCAGGCTGCCCAAGTGCTGAGTGGCACCTGTTAATGCAACGAAGGGGTGTCTGTTTGGGAAGATGGTGCTGGGTTCCTACCTAACATCTGAAGTTAAATTGCAGAGGGACTAAAAGTTTGTAAAGTTAAGAAAATACAGGATCCATTAGGATCCTGCACAATCACGTGACCATTTGTATCATTTTGGAGCTTAAAACAGCTTGAGCATAATTCCAAGGGTGAGGAAAGAGGCTATTGTATTTGCCCTAACAGAATGAGGAAATCCTTTTTTATCAAAATTAAAGGGGAAATTACTGTTATAGAAGCTTGTCATGTATTGGGAAAGAGTTAATCCTCTGAACCTGTTAAGGAACTTTAACAGACTCTGTATAAGGTAGACAGAGGCAAGGACAGGTGGGTTCACCAGGAAGCATGTGGGCCAGGCCAGGTGGCACACACCTGTCAACCCAGCACTCTGGGAGACTGAGGCAGGAGGATCGTAAGTTTAAGCCAAGCCTAGGCTACTTAGCAGCTTAGTAAGATCCTGTCTCAAAATAAAAAATAAAAAAGGCTGAGAATGTAGCTCAATATGAAGGCTCTGGGTTTGACCCCCAGTACCAAAAGAAAAGGGGAGGGGAAGGAAGGGAAGCGCAGGGGAGGGAAGGAAGTGAGGAAGTGTGCGCAGTGCTGCTGTTCAGAACCACATCCAGTTTCACACCAGTTGCTGATGCCCATTGAAATGAGATTCCATTGTTCGCCCGTCACACTGGCAAAGACTAACAATAGCTAATGTTAGCAGAGGCCTGGAAAAATGAGCTCTCTTGCGTTTCGTGTTTGTATATTAAACATGTCTTCGGGTCAGTTGGGCAGTTTTAAATGACATAACTTTCTCCAAAGTGCAGAGTGGGACGTTTCCACTGTGTGACAGTGGCCACCACCAGCTCACTAACAGTCCCATCTCCGCTAGCTGTCTCAGCTCCCAGAACTCATTCCTCTTGGAAATGATAGTTGCCACATCTCCCTCTGCTGTGGATTAACTCTCAGCTTCCCCAGCCTGTATGGAGGGCCCGGTCCCCTGCACAGCAGTGTGTGGGGGCTGCAAGGCAGCAGGGTCCTGAGGGCCGAGCCTCACACTGGGTCAGTGCAGAGAAGACAGCAGCTGAATGGAAGGGAGCCAGCTGGGGACGCAGGGCACAGGTTGTGCTTTGGAGGGAATATCTGGTCCCTACCCTTCCTCTGTCTCTGGCATTATGGCCACATGTGAGGGTGCTGTGGAGTGACAGCAAATAAACCCTGTCCGGAATGGCCTCACACAGGCTGGTTACTTTCGCATTAACTCTGAATTTTAATTGTGACCTTACGTGGTGGTGCGGGAGTCAGCAGGGAGGCTCACAGCCTGCTAATGAACTGCCGCACTTCCCTGCCTCTCCAGAGAGACACAGGCCCTCGGTCAGCACTTCTCCGCTTTAGCGAGCGCACGGACCTGAGTGAGATGATTGTGCTGCAGGCGCCGTGCGCTGCTCTTTCTGGTGGATAATTGCAGCTCAGCACCCAGGCCGTGACTTTGTGCCTGCGTGTGGATGGGGTATGCGTCTTTGCCACATGGCATCCTTTCTTCTGCAACACTTCTCCCACGTGCGGCCCAGCCAGACCCGAGGCCATGGAAAATGCACAGGCATCTCAGAATTTCATGGTGTCATTGCCATCCAAAACTTTGTACTGGGTGCTTTGTGAGGGCTAACAGGTATGGCGCTATTGCGGAGCCTGGATCGATCATGCTTTTGAGGGCAGTGTGACAGGCCCTGGCCCACTGTGGCACACAGGACTGTCTCCGGATATTGTGAAGGTCCTGGGGGGAGTGTCCCCAATGGAACTAGTGGTGTGTGCTGTGACCCAGCCCACTCTCCCCCAGCTCACATGTGTCCCCAGAGCCTACAGACATCTTCTTTCCAGGATCTGGGCACCTAGGGGCCCCTGTGTCCCCACAGACCACCCCCTCTTCCAGCACAACTCAATGCTGTGAATGCCACATCCACATTATCACATCCTCTTGCTTATCTGGGTATGTATCTTACCCTTGCCATGGCTTAGATAGAAAATACTCCAGAGTCTCATGTGTTAGGAGGTGGGGCCTGTCAGAAGACGTAGTCACTGTGGCCATGGCCTGGAAGGGTGCATTCTTGTCCCTGGCTCCTCCCTTCTCTCCTCTTCCTGGCTGCCATGGCATGAGCAGCTGTCGTCCTCCAGGCCCTTCCACCGTGCTGTTTTTGCCGTGGAGCAGCTGACCAGGGACTGAACCCACTGGAGCTAGGAGCCAAATACACCTCTTCTCCTGGATGTTGGATATTTGGTCCTAGTGACAGGAAGGTGATTAACACATCTCTTAAGAGAGGAGGATGACCAGTGTTCAGGCACCTTCTTCTCTGGCCACTGCCACCCTTTGAAGTGAGTGTCCTGGGACTGAGCTGAGGGTTCCCACATAGCAGGAGGCATTATCCATGGTGTGTCTGTGAGGACATCCTCATGAGATCAGTGTCTGAGTATAGACAGAGTGATAATGGTCAGCCACGCAGGAGGGCCTGGTCCAACTCACGAGGCCCAGCAGAGCTGAGAGGTGGAGAGAGGGCAGAGACCCCACCTCTTCTGTAGCTGGTACATCCATGTTCTGTCCTCTGAACCACAGTGTCCTGGGCCTTTGGACTGGGGCCAAGTCACTGCCCACTTCCCTGTTCTCCAGACAGCAGATGGAGGGGTCCTCCACCTCCCTGGCCATGCAAGCCAGTTCCCATAATAAACCCCTTCTGTTTCCATTCCTGTGTTTGTACCTACAACTCTGACCACATCTGCCATTGGTGCATACTCCCCAGACTGTGCAGGCTCCTGGCTGAGAGGTTGTGTGGGGTCTGCAAGCCCAGTGTGTCCTCCTAAACAGGGGAGGAGGGGACATTTCAGAACCCGCCCTTGCCCAGAGCTTCTGCCAATGCCAGCTTTTAAGCATGGGGTGCCAGTCTTACTGACTTCATACAGGATCTCTGGACTTTGGAGAAACTAGCAAAGCAGAGACTATTCAGCAATGGGGCAGAGCTTACAGCAGTGCCATTTGTGGGAGCTTTGGTACAGGAAGTTGCCAGCCCTGGAGGTGCCGATTTGGAGGGTACTTTTCATTTCTCTTCTCCCTTCAAACACCACTGTGAAAGTAACCTAGTTCCTGTCCTGTAGTGCAGCCGAGCAGGAAGGTTGTCTCCATGATAACCTTCGGAGCCCTTCCCTCAGGACAGGTTGCCTCACTCCAGCAGCCACCTAGCTCTTCTTGGGAGGGAGGAAACAGACCCAGGGTGTTTGTAGAAGCCCTGTTTAGCTTGACTAAGCCAAAGTCAGTGTGCACGCTGGTTCTCACACCATGACCTGTTTCAGCCCAGGTTCCTCCCTCAACCCAGGACCCCAGGCCACATCAGCCCACACACCAGCCTCCTTTTGCTGTGCTGTCACCATGACTTTCTACTGTGGCATCCTCATTGTCTATCCTGGAAGGGACAGCCAGCTCCAGTGAGAGGTAAAAACAGGCATTTAAAATATTCCAGGAGTTATTTTGTTGTGATGGGTACGTATGTGACTCTGATTTGTCAGGTAAATCAGTGTCACCCTGGCCTTTCTATACCGAGTGCAGCCATGTGTCACCTGAATGTGCTCCACGGTGGCCTTAGCCCTCAGACCCAGCCAATGTCTCTCCGTGAAGTATATCTTCTGCCTATTGTCCTCCTAGCCCTTGGGAAACCACTCACTTCAACTCATTGCAGTGATTTGAACATCAAATGCAGAATTTATTTGACATTTTACAATGAATAGCTCAATCGTAAGCCATTGTAAGTTGATGAAACCCGGGTCACATCCAGTCAGAACACCCCAAGGTGTATATGGCTTTGAAGGCAGGGAACCTCAATGCTAAGAAAAGCACTCAGGTGTCAGGAGAGCAGAAGGCAGCCTTGATCAACTTGGTGACACCACCCTCCTCTCTGAACATCAGCTGTCCCAGCCTGGGCAGTCTGAGATCTCTGTGCCTGTAGCGACTGTGTCCTTGTCAGCTGTCCACACCCACCACATGTACCTTTCCCTGTGCCCCTCCCCTGGTCCATGTCAGCAGTCCCAGGTGAAGCTGGGTATGCTGCCACCATGTCACGTGCTCCTCACATCACTATGCCGGGGCTCTCAGGAGGGAGGCAGATGCTGTGTGTGAAGGATCACACCTCCTGAGTCCTGCCCTCCCCATTGTTCCTGCCACATGACCCATGAGGCGTGAGTGCATGTGTGCACATGTCAGCCACACCGCATAGATCTGCGCACCCTCTGCCTTCGCGCTGCAGAGTTATCTGCAGTCCAGCAGTTACAACCTGGCTCTATGACGCTGAGCTTTCGTGTCTAACTCTCCTGTTTTCTGTCATGTGCTCCTGTGGTTGTAGAGGCCCATTTCACAACTAGATGTGTTAACTACAGGCTGGGAAAGGGTGATAGAGCCCATCACCCTGCCCCTGGAAGCTGGTTGAAAGTACCAAGATGCAAACAAATTGTAGATCTTTTTAGATGACAGAAATATAATGGCTCTTTCACAATGTAAGTTAGAGGTGCAATGATACTTTTCAACATATTTTGAACACTCACTTTAGATGTCAAAACCATGCTATCCCGTTATTTTTCCATGCAGTGTCAAAAGGCAGAACAGTACCTAGTTGACCTTGAACAGCATATCTTCGGTTCTCACGATGTCCTCCGTGGAAGCTGTTCTACAAGTATTCACATGGTGTGCAAAATTTTACTTGGCACCTGCTTTATACCAGCGAGGTTTCAAAGATCATAGATGTATCAGACACTGTGGTTACACTTGTGAGGTGAATCCTGCTTTCCACAAGCACAGCTGACCCTGGTCAGCCTGTGGGGAGCAGTCATGGCTCTTTGCGTGGGTTTCATGGGTGGAGACAGCTCAGTGACAGGGAGGGTTCACCTTGATATCCACCAGGGTTGGAGCCATCAGAGTCACTTTCTCCCTACCTTTACACTGATAAGGAAAGCAAGATTCACTTTACACAAAACTCATTGCTCTGTGACCCCAGTCTCCTGTTCTTCCACTATGAAGGATCATTTATGCAAGTGGTGTCAGCAGGGTAGCATGGCTGCCTTCCTGGCTCACTTGGGATATGAGCCAAAGATGGGAATAAGTAGAGAATTCAGGAGCCCACAGGAAGAGGGAGACAGAGCGGGAGGAAACAGGAAGTACAGAGGACATCAGCGCAGGAAGTGACATCGCACAGAAGATAGGGAGAGGAAGGAGGAGGAAAAAGCTTCTGGATCAGTGACCCTATCCTTGCTGAGGGACACAAACCTGTTCACAAGGGCAGTATCTGTGACCTGAGCACCTCTTCAAGGCTGCACCTCATAAGACCTTCACATGGCAATTCCATTTCAGCTTGAGTTAGGGAAGGGACTTTCAACAGTGCCACACCAGATAAATACACCTGATTTCTACCTTCACTATACTCCAGTACTTCTCTGCCAGATGTATGAGGTTCCCCCAGCAGCATTTGCTGTCTGTGATGACACAGCCCAGTGTTATTTAATTCAGTCCAGCTCCCTGGAATCGGCCTCAGACCCTGGAAACTGTGGTTCTGTCCCACTGATGCCAGCACTGCAAGCCACCCTCCAATTTGTAGCCTACTGGCTGTAAGCTGGGAGCCCACGACTCCCTCCTCAGGTCCAGTGACTCGCTGAAGAGGCTCCCTGGATTCAGGGAAACTTCGTTTTGACTCCTGCGTCACCATGGGTGCGAACATCCAACAGCAGGTGAAGGAGAGCCATGGGGGAAGCCTGGGGATGGGGAGTTTCCTGCCCTCTCCCTGAAGTTCACCAGTCTGATATTGACGATTTGTGTGGAGACCTCAGAAGCATGAAGATTTGAGTCCTGGGCCATGGTGATGAACTCAACTTTCAACCCCTGGAAGTAAGCAGTGGCCTGAAGACTCCCCACCACCCCTGTCACCATGTGGCTGGGTCTCTGTGTCCGTCCCTCTTCCTGCAGTGCCAAGGAGCTGCCGAGTGTCACCCCGTTGACAGGAGTGGTCAAAGGGACTTGTGACAGGTGACACAGAGTCTCCTTTTTTCTGCACAGTTCTTACCACATAGGAAAACAGGGATTTAGGAGCTCCACCCAGGAACAAGGATGAAGACCGCAGACAGATTTCTTGTTACAGCATAACGAACGGTGTCTTAAATAAATACACATAAATAAAATCTCTCTAGCAACTTCATTGTAGTTATACTTTCCTCTACTTCTATGCAAGGGTTGAAGTTCAGCTACCTTGTTGAAACTCTTCCTGCTCCAACTCAATGTTAAATTTCTTGACCTCCAACTTGATGTATGTTATTACTCAGAAATGTTTGAGAAATCCATATTATTTATATTTTGAGCAAATAAAAATGTATCCCATGTTGGGCATAGATACTCAGCTTGAAGTCAAGGCCGAACACTCTGGACCATGGTAGTCACTCCGATGACAATCCCTCTATCAAAGAAGCCGTTACCTGACCGATTAAAACACCTGCCATTCCCTAAACACTGCTGTACTGGTTCTTGCTGATCTTGTTAACTCGGTCCTCATGTCCACCTGGACTGAGTCCTGTGATCATACAGCCTGACACCTATGGGTCCCGTTCAGCCTCTTCATCGCCTGGCTGGCAGGAGTTGACATAGCTGGGCACAGCTCTTTCTTTCCTTCCTATTTCAACTTCTCCATCATTGTTCTGAGGCTCAGGCTGTTTTGTGACTTCCTGAAGAGGAGGCCCTTTTCTCACAGCTGTAGTTCTTCTGAGGGCTGCAAGCTGGTATATGCTTTTCAACTCAGGATAATACATGAGGGCAAGTTTAAGTCACATCAGAGCTGAAAGTAATAAAATAACGTATCCAAATATGAAGTTCAGGTATTGAGCTCACTGGATCCTAAGCACGAAGCCCAGTCATCTTCCCTGCAGGCGGCCTTACCCTCTGAGCTGCTCTGCTGTGTGTGAAAGCTGTTGTGATCCACCAACACTGCCTGCCTTTCACTCTTCTTTGATTTTTGTGGCCAGGGCTCTTTCACCTGAAAAACATGGGTCATTAGAGTCTCCCACTGTGTTTGAGTTTTGACTGCAGTTTCTCCATCAACGTCAAGTTCCGAGGCTGCTGGAACAATGACGCCTCAGCAGCCACCAGCCTGGCAGAGAGGCCAACAAAGCTGAAAGCAGAAGATCCACTCCGTGCTGTGCAGCATCACCTTAGGGCCCTCGGTGTCCCACGGGAGGACCTTCAGTGGCTTTATTGCAGTTGGGAATACGATGAAAATTACCTTCCACATCTGCAGAGACCAGTGCTTGTCCATATACACAGAATAATCAGACTATACGAGTGCTTAAATTAAAAAATGTTTGTTACAGTAAAAGACACATTCCCACAAACGCCCCTCATGATGCCCCACACACACTTTAAATACACTTACCCACAGTTCTTGCACTTTCTGAAGCAGTTCTGGGCCTTTCTTTCTGAGTCTTTACAAGGTGTGATTTTAAAAAATACAGTGACTGCTGCTGCCAAGTGCCACTGAAGGGAAAGGCCGCTCGTAAAGGCATGTCATCTACCTTGCCACAGGTCTTGTACTGTGTGACTTCTGGCTCTTCTGCAAAGTCAAAATGATCATGAAATGGCGACATTTTGAATCAGTTCAGCACACGGAGGCAGCTGGGACCACACAATTTAAGATGCTCAGGAAAGAGGACTCCGGAGCTGCTGCAAAAAGTGGCAGGAATGATGGGATGAGCGTGCTCACAGCAAGGGGAGGATTTGGAAGGAGATTAGTGGCAGTGTCTTTCACCGCAATACTTTTCGGACTTCACCATTCCTGGCGTTTTTCAGTCCTGCCTCGTGTGTTAGCATCCAGTGGGAGAGGCCTGTGAAGTATGAGTGAGGGTGACACCTGCTGTTCCCTGAGCCCCTGTGTACACGCTGGGGTTGCCTGGGCTCATCTCCGAGGGGCCCTCAGGACACCTGCCAGATGTGTGGGCTGGTGCCCCTTTCACAGGTGGCTCCATAAGCCATGGGCCCTGTGACAGGCCCTAGGTGTAGTGCAGGGTGTGCTACCTCTGGGCAAACATCAGCCCACTCTCATTAATTCCGTAGCTGTCGGCACCAGCACCAGTCGTCATTGAGGTCACAGCTCCCGTCACTCCTAAGGTGCCCCAGGAAGAGTCTGTAGGCCTGTAGGTGGGCAAGGGCTCCCTGAGGACCAGCCACACATCTGCATCCTGATTCTGTGAGGGCAGAAGACATTGGGGAAAGCTCTGGGTAGAAGAGTGTGTGTGGCAGGGATGCACAAGAGCCAGGCAGTCCTGATGTCCTCGTGTCAGGGCCTTCAGTAGCAGACAGTGGCTGTGGTCCTCACAGCCTGTACCTGTGGTCCACAGCAGGTGTCCACTAAGTGCTGAGGGATGGGGAGAGCTAAAAGTCGTGGGGCCTGTGGGGATGCGTCTTGTCCCAGAAGAATTTATGGAGGGGAGCATTGGCCTGGTATGGTCTCCAGCCGTGGGGAGACCTGAGGGAGTGTGGTCACAATATCCAGGGGTCATGTGGCTGAGGTTGGGCTCAGGGCCGGGGGCAGGTGCAGGCAGAACTGCATGGAGCTGGCCATGGCTCAGTGATTTCCTGCTCCTGGGACTGCATGGGGTAGTGAGGGTGGCCAGCCTTCTGCCCTCTAGGTGCCCAGTGGCTAATGGCCCTCCAGGCTGGGCCAAGGCTGTAGGTAGACAGTCACCAGGGGATGCTGACAGTGCAGGGAGATTCCTAAAAGGCTCTCAGCTGGCCACTGTGAGCTGAGAGCAGCTTCTCAGAAGGATTTGTAAGCCAACAAGTCAGGTTCACACCGGGATGGAGGGAAGGAGGTCCAGACAGAGAAATGGAGGTAACCAGTCTTCACTGTGGACAGCAGGCAGAGCAAGGTTGGGATGGAAAGCAGGCTCCCCGCAGAGGCCTGAGGTGCAGGACTGTGAGGATCCCCAGGCATCAGTGCTCTCCGAGTCCAAACTCTGCCACCAGAGCTGCAAGACAGTAGCTCAGCCATGATGTCAGGGCAGAATCGTCTGGGACTGCGGTCCTCAGAGTCAAAGCTGGCAGGGAGGAAGTGGAGTGCTGACAGCCCACAGGGGAGGCCACGTGCAAAGCCCATGGTGTCTGAGAGCGATTGCTGGAATTCTGCGACTCGGCCCTCTCTGGACCCGTGATCTTGTTTTCAGCCTGACAGTGTACACTCAGCAGAGTCGCAGGGAGGAACCCAGGTGACTGTCCCCCAGTCCAGCTACATCTGCTTCCTTCTCCCACGAAGGCACACACACACACACACACACACACACACACACACACACAATTCCTACTGAACACTCCAAAGAAATTGTGTGCATCAACTAAATTTGAGTTCTAAGCACAGATGTCCAAGAGTGAGGACATCTCCCTGCAGAAGCACAGGACATTGGCCCTTGTGCTAGAGGTTCAGTCCCCACTCTGGCTTCTCATGGTCTGGGGCAAGGCTCAGACCATACCAGCCCTCTGCCCTGAGACCTTCATCCAGGTCCCCAAGCTCAACCCTTACACTGATTTTGCAAAGTGATGATTTTTTAAATTTGCTGTTCCCTGGGGAGAAGTCGAGTAAGCTCCCTCATCTGTGGTGGCGTTGGGACCTGGATATACAGAAAGAAGTTGACATGGATACAATAGAGATTTTGATGTGTTTCCAAAAAAAAAAAAAAAAAGGCTCTGCTCAGACACTCACTGGATGCTAGGGCCTGGTTGGCAGAGTCTCTAGCTTCTTCCCAGTGTTTATGTTGGGCGTCTGTTTGCTAAGGAGGAGCCTAGAGCCCTGAAGCCAGCAGACACAGTCCCATTAACTCTGTCACACAACTATGATCTCTGTTGTCCACTAAGAGCTCATAGGCCAGGAACATGTCTTACTAGCCGTGTGGTTTCCATACTAAGTCAAGTCCTGGAGAGACAGGAAGTATTGACCAGTGGCCAGGGAGGAAGTCTGCATTAATTTATTAATGCAGAAACATAGAAACAGGAAGTTACCCATGGTTCAGATCACTGCTCTTTTGTGAAATCCTTACCAAAAAAACCTATTAAAAACTAATTGCTGGGCCGGGGATTTAGCTCAGCAGTTCGGTGGCCTGCCTTGCAAGCGCAAGGACCCGAGTTCAATCCCCGGTACCAAACAAAACAAAACAAAAAACTAATTGCTAAAGGCCATCTTCTGCAGCCAAGATGATGGCAGAGAGATGCCACTGTCTTGTTACCAGTGGCCCATGGGTGGCTGGTGGCCCTGGAAACCCCCTGAGGACACAGCCCTTGTCGGGCCCCTCACCCAGGGCCTTCATGTGCTCAGAGGTGCACACTGGGCCCAGCTCCTGACTGGTGGCTCTGTGCTGGGAGTACACTTTAGATCATTGTTTTCTGCTTTCTTTATAGTTTTCACATAGCACTGTGCTGCAGTGAACGCAGAAGGGGAGAGACTAGAAAAATGCTGACTTTCTGTGAGAACAGTTGCTTTGCAAAGGTTTAACAAACCACACTGTGGAGGCCTGCCTTTGGGAAAATACCACCCCCATTCATGGGTTCAGCACACACTTTAACAAGGCTTCGTGTCAAAGAGATTTTAATCCCTGGATGTCATCAGTGATCAGTGATTCCTTTGGTTGGATTTTAATTTAGATTCAGAATAAGCTTTTGAAATTTTCCTTGCTAAACTGTAGATGAAAATAACCACACAGATTGAATATTAATAGGAGAACTGCCTAGCTCTGTCTGCCATGTATGAGACCTGGTGTGCATCCTCAGATCCAGGAACAGCGATGGTCCCAGGTCACCACTGAGCCACTGCGGGAGGGTGGGCAGCCATCAGTGGAGGGACCCATAGGCCTGTGGCTATGCAGCGCCAATAAGCCATGACCTGCAGGCCCAGGGTCTCCATAATTAAGTGAAGCTCTGACCATGGACCTCCATGGAATAGCCCATCTCTGCAGATCGCGAGAAGGTTAAAACCAGCCTCCCAGATCTGTTGGAGCAACATTAGAGCTAATCATTTGCAATATTTGTCTCTGTTACAGCTTGTTTCTACTGAGACATAGCTTCAAACTGCAGGGCCCAATGGTAATGATGGCTGTTAAAGGGCTTTGTTATGGCAGCTTTTGGACATCAGCCCTGAGAAGCAGCATGGGAGGAGAACAAGGTCTGCACTCTGACCTGGGTTCTACCACTGACCTAGCTCTGACTCCTCCTCCCATTGTCCCTGTGCAGAAGAGGCCACCATAGCTGCAGCTGCCCAGCCTGCCATGGGCAGCGAAAGGGACTTCTGGATATAAACATAAGACTGAACTGTGATGTGCTAAGCAGAAGTAGCCACTTCCGAGCTCCTCATCCCCTCAGTACCTGTGCTTAGCAGCATACACCTGCCACACCAGTGTGAATCCTTAAACTGTGGTATTTTTATGTACACACAGGCCATTCATAAGAATCGCATCTTGTGTCTGACACATGACTGCAATTATTGTTTAAGCCCTGACTCCAACTTTTAGGACTCTTGACGTACTAAAACTCACTCGGTTTAATTGTGTAGCTGTAGAGAGCTCTATTTCTCTGCCATTCGTCTTGCTCATTGTTGCAAGCCTGGCAGAGGTGAGCTGCCCTTGGTGTCCCCTGTATAGCTTGATCCCTGGCAGGGGGTCCTGCCCTGCCTGGTCACCCACGACCTGACAAGCCAAGCTCAGTCATAGCACAGCCTGTGGCCTTGTCCCTCGAGCTCGCCGTGACAAGCCCATCTGTGGGCGTGCTGGCTGGCACAGCGAGGACGGAGCTTGGTGTGTGCGTCTGTGTATGGACACCCATGAGATGCGTGGCAGGGACACAGTGGGGCTCCATCTTGTGTATAAATGGAGATGCCTTCACCTCTGGTTCTCAGCTCTGACACACTCAGCCTGGCTGAGCCCAGAGCCCAGAAGTGGCTGGGTCAGTATCCCTTGCTACCTCCCACACCTGTTCCCTGGGGACAGGGCCTTTTTCTGCTTCTCCCACTGGCAGAGGTGGTCTGTAAGACCGGATGCATGATGAGACTGTAGCTCACAGACTCTTCATCAAGTGTTTTGTCTTCTCTGTAAAGGCAGCTGCCAAATCCAGACTGTTAAATGGCTTTGCGTTCCAGGACCACTGTTGTCCAGCAGGCAAGAGGCCAACACACTTGCTTTGGAGGGGTTGGCACCGGAGTCGGCAGTCTAGGTGGTCAAGGTGGCCTCAGTTTGTGGGCCCTTCCTTCCTAGTCCTCCCTGAGGCCCTGTGACCCATGTTCTTGCAGACACCACTGAACCCGCACCTGGGGAGGTAGGATGAGAGATAGGTCAGGGAGCTCTAATGCAGGAAGCTTACCTCTTTCATTTTCATCTCTAGAAATTCAGGGGTACTTCCTTTACTAGTAGTAAGAAGGTGCTTGAAGTCCTCATCCACCATGCCCTTCTTTTCTACATTCCCTGTATCCGCACATCAGGAATTGAGGGAATAAAGGCTGGGGCCACAGCAGCTCACCCACAGCCTGCAGGAACTGGGCAAGGAGTGTGCTGCCAGCCAGTGCCAGGCCCAGGTCACCAGGTCCCAGGTGAGCTGGCCAGGTCAACGCCAGACGTGGAGAAGCAACGCAAGGTCACATGGCCTGAATAGCACTCACCTCCTCCGTGCTGTCTGGGGAGCTGGACCCCGTGAGGATGACCCCAAGATGTAAGCTGAGGGTATTGGCCCATGGACACTAGTGTGCAGTAGAGAAAAGCTCAGCTAAGCCACTCTGCCCCCCATGAGTCTCCTGGCCTCAGGGCCACATGATCCCAAAGAAGCCTGCTTTGAAATGAATCTTCAGCCTCTTCCTAGCGTGGGGCTGCAGAACCAGGGAAGGTCTGCCTTGCTGTGTGCTGAGCCAACCTTGGTGTTGACCCAGCAGCCACTGCTGCTGCATACAGCTGGCCACAGCCATGTGGCAGTGGGCAGCATGGACCACAGGTTTCTGTAATGACCTTGCAGAGGACTGTGCAGCCAGCTGGTGTGGTGTGGCTGAGTGGATGGCTTGCTTGCTGCCTGGTCAGGAGGGGAATTTCAGTGGCTGCCTTGCCTCTGTGAGCTGCCATACCAGATCTGGAATCTGAACCAGTGTCCACCAGAGGACAGGGCTGGTGGTGCAGGGGTTAGACACCACGGGGATAGCATAGCACGCAGAAGTTAAGGAGTGCAGGCTCCGGTCAAGTCCACATGCAGCCACTGCTTGCCCATTTCTCCCCTGTGTGGATGGGACCTGGCGGTGGAGCGAGACCTGTGAAGGTGTCACGGGAGAGAGGGCACGAGCCTCACCAGGCCGCGTTTCCTTGAATCACTGTCCCCAAGACAGACCAGGTGCCAGTCTCACAGGACTGCGAGAGGCCAAGCAGGATGCAGGCTTGGGGTTCGCTCACAGCTCAGCATGTTCTCCTCGCGTGCGGCTGGTCCTGGGTGGACACTCTTGCAGGGGGACTGGCCACAGACATGGGTGTGGCCCCAGCAGCTGTGGGGAAGGGTCCTTGAGTTAGGGTTGGGAGATGGAGACAGCAGAAGCCAAAGACCCCCAAAGAGTCTAACGCATCTGATGGGGCTCTGGGTCAGCTGACTCAGCACCAACCCCATCCCCCATGGACATTGAAATGCTGCCTGGGAGGGCGATGGCTTGGGGGACAGACCCCACTCTGTAGACGTGATTTGCCTGTGTTGTCCTCTTCCTCATTGTCATTGTCACTCCATCAAGTGGAGTCTAGGCCCAGTGACCCCTTTTTCCACCACCCTAGCTACCGGTGCCATGCACACACAGTGTCCTGCAGCCTGAAGACAGTGTCCTCCAAACCTGCCTGGGCTTCTGTCCCTGGGCCAGGACACTGGTCTACACTGAGACTTCCCTCAGCTGTGTAGACCAAGCGGGCCAGTGAAGGGCCCCCTGGTCTGTGCCTACGTACGGTGCCCAAGGTGGGCCAGCAGTGTCCAAAGCTGGCGTGAGCAGTGTGGCTCCTGTAGCTGAGGAGCAGACTCTGCTGTCCAGAGTGCAGGCCACGTCCTCACCCCACAGTGCCACCGGTGTCGGGTGTTCTGGAGAGCACCAGCTCACAGCCTCCCAGCCCAGCTTCCCTGTCCTCCCCTCCATTGACTTCAGTGAGGAATAGTCCTCAGGGAAAATGTGGGCCTGGCTTCTCTGCTGCCCCTGAGGATGGGGAGAGGCTCTCACCCCACCAGATTTTCTGTAAATGTGGACCTGGTTTATGCTCTAAAGATGGATATCGCTGCAGAAGTGGAGAGAGACCCACAGGGAAACAGCGCAGACATCGGCTGTGTCCAGTTCATAAAGCCTGGCTCTGTCGCAATAGCTGTGTCTCCTCTCTCCTGAGGAGCAGGACAGAGGGTGGGGTTCCCCCAGGGGTCATCTGGGGTGCCCCTCCATACCCACCTTACAGCCTCTACCCTTCTCCTCGCCTCGGCCTACCCTGTCGTCGTCACGTAGGGAGGGCTGGGCCTCTTGACGTTCGACACCAGGACACCAGCTGGAGTGTGCCTGCACCTCCTCCTCCAGGCCCACCGCTCAGAGCAGAGTCCATTTCGCTGGGCTGCTAAAGACCCCTACTAAGGAGCAGAGCGACTTCTAACTTGGCAGTGAAAAGACTCACAGGGCATGGTGTGCGAAGAGGCCCACAGTTCCTGCATCAGTGGCCACTCAGCACCAGTGTTTGAAGAAGAAATGTTTCTTTTTAGAAAGAATTATTTCTAAAGCATAAGGAAACTGGCAAGGACATAGGGAATGAAAAATACTTTGGACAAAGCCTCAACAAAGAAGGCAGTAGTAGAGGATGGTGTCTGGTCCCTAGTAACGTGAGCATCCTCACAAAATTACCATGCTGACGGAGGAAGTCTTAGCATGGAGGCACTGCCATCTCTGGCAATTGCCATGGTAACTGCTCACAGCAGCTGTGTGATCAGGACAGGGGTGGGAATGGGTCTGATACCAATACCCTGATATTAATGGCCACCTCAGTACTTTCTGTTAGAAAGAACATCATTTTCACGACTGTTAAACATAAACATGAAAATAGGAACAGTCTGTTGGTCACTTAGAAGTAGCTCTGGGTTATGAAGACATACCAGCGCCAGTGTAGATTTAATGAGCACAGAGGAGAGAAATGGGAAATAGTGCAATGCACCATGTTGGTTCTGGCCACCAGTGACTTCGTCTTCCCTAGTTATTTGTGAGTCTGCAGGCCTCAGCCTGTCTCCCCAGATGGAGGGGCAGCCCTAGGGTGGCCCTGGCGGTGCCCAGCTTCCTGGGCCCTGCCCAGCCTATTGTGTGCTTTTCCTGTTCCTCACCCAGAAGCCTGAGCAGCAGTTGGCGCCAAGGCCTCGCTGCACTGAGGCCACCCTCAGAGGGTCTCCGCTGCCCCCCAGAGCCACACAGCCAGCCGGCCTGTGTTCCAGTCACTCCGGGACTCCTTCTCAGATGGTGGGAGGGACATGGGACTGGAGCCACCTGGGAGAGAGTGCTGGGGACTGCAGTGCCACTGGCTTCTGATCAGGGTGAGCTCAGGAGCCTGACTGAGGCCCAAGAGGTTAGTCACGTTGCGGAAGCCACACACCAGCCAGGGACAGCGCAGGGGCCAAGACAGAGACACAGTCCAAACTGTGGTATAAACCAGTGCCTGTTCTGAGTTCAGTTCCTACCTTGGCATACTTTGAATTCCTGGCTTTAAGGCCTGTGGAGCTTACAGTGGTCTCCCTGAGAAATGGAACCAGAGCCACGAACACTGAGCTGGGCATTGCAGCTGACTCCCCATGCAAATGCACGCAGAGTGCAACAGCCTGGCACACAGGCACTGGCTGCCCGACCTGGAGAAGGACCAGGAGCTCCAGGCTCGTCCAGTGGAGGAGAATTCTGGCAGACTTAGTGGAGAGGCACAGTCTGCATGGTGACAGGAGGCTGGCGTGCTTAGAGGAGAGGCTCAGGCTCAGGCTCCGCTCTACAGTGCTCCGTCTAGGCCGGCCAAAGTCCCTGGTGCTCGGGCTGTGTAAGGCAACACCACTGTGGGAGGGGCAGGGGCAGAGTCTGTCATGCGCAGTCAGGTGCAGCAGACCGAGGAAGCAGCCCCACGGCCTCCACTGGCCCAGCCTCCTGCAGGGTCCCGGGCACGTGGTCTCTAGGGGTTGCCCCTTTAACGTGGGTGGGCAGTGCCGGGTCTGCAGAAGGGAGTCAGGGTTCCACAAGCTTAGCTGAAGAGAGCGGCCGTTCTGCTTCCTCACTGAGTTCCCTAGCAGGGTCCATGCTGTTTTGCAGTGCATCTCTGATGGCCACCGCTCAGTTGTTTTTAATTGAGCTGCTGCTTCTGTGCCCAGTTTGGAAAGCTACTTTCTGAAAAGTCCTGTTTGGCTCTAAATTGTAAAAGCACCTGCGCCTACGTTAAACCCTCTCAGCACTGTGATTTTCCAGCCAAATGGTTGGGACTTACTTAGAAAGGTGGAATAAACTCAAGATTAGGGCTTAAAGATGTTAAAACCACAGAAAAGAGAACCTACATTAGGAAGGTAATCCCAGGTGGAAGGCAGGCACAGAGAAATGTGGTTTTGAGGAAGTGGTGTTGGAATGAGTAGACGACAGGCTGATGAAATTGATGTGCACTATTTATTTGTGTTAATCTCTTCATTAAAATGCATTCTGGCTTTTCATAAATTCCAGAAGATTTAATTATGCATGCGCTATTTATCATTGTATTAAAATTTGCATAAAACTACATTAGTTCTGTCTGTGCTCGTTAAATAATAGAAATATCTTCGAGTCCCCACTTTTGTTAACGGTTCAGTCTCAGGGATTTGTTAGTTTAAAGCCCCAGTTAGAGTGAAACGTGTGTTCAGGTCACTGTCCTGAGGGAAGCTGTGTTTCTGAGTCTGTAATGTGCAGCACAGGTGGCCAGCCAGTGGGGAGTAGTCCCGAGCTCAGGCGCTGTCAGACACTAACCCTAACCCAGAGACGCCGCCTGCTTCAGCCTCCTCACTGGCCCTGGATACCATGTGGGTGTGCGCAAGCCCTTTTACAAAAACTCACTGGCTTGTGGAAGTTCTCCTGGTTGTGATTTAAAATTAACTTCTTTTATCATTCACTTAACATTTAATGCATTTCGCTGTGCTAGACAACCACTAATTATATTATCATTTTAATACTGCAAATACATGGGTAGCTCTAATGTGTAGTTAAAAAATAACTTAAAATGTTTTTCATGTTGCAAAGGTTATTCATAGTCATCACAGCCAAGCTTAGAAAACCCAGTGGATCATGAAAAGACGGTACACCCCGACCCCCCACCCTGCTGGCCGCACAGCTCTCAGTCTGGCCGGCTCCCTGCTGTCACCCCAGCCTCACCAGTGACCCTTTGTGGCCACCTTTCCACCTCACTGAGTCTGTTCTGCGATGCTCTGGGATCAGCTCACTTGGAAGTACACTGATCAAAAGCAAACCATGTTTCCCATTCTTCTCAAATCCTGAAGAAAACAGTGGCACCCTGACTGCTGCTCCAGGTCCAGCGTTTCCCAGCTTTCATGGTCATTCTACCCTTTCATGATGTAGCCACCCTCCCGGGCTCTGTCTCCTACTCTTCAGCCACGTCTCAGAGGAGGGGACCAAGCCCCACCCATGTACCGTGTTGATCACAGCGTCAGGCACAGTGGCTCGCTGAACCTCCGTGGATCGGAGACGCCTGTGCAGACACAGCCAGGCAGAACCGCGTGACAGGCGCTTGCTTACATCGTCTTCAGGGAGCCCCAGGACTCCCTGGCATCGGTCCAGACCCTGGGCCTGCACCCTCCCCGGTCTGAGGTCTCTCCTGAGGACACACCATGGACCCAGCACCCTCCATCCTGCACTGTGCTCGGAGCTTGGCCACACAAGCAGCCACCGACCTCTCCTGCTCCCTGGTGTTTGGTGAGCGCCTGGCTGAGAAGAGCTCTGGCCCGCAGAGCAGGGCGAAGGGTCTGCTTCCTTCCTCTGTGCCCAGCTGTGCCTGAGGGATGGGCCGGCACCCTCTAGACCTGGCCCGACCTCTGAACCCCAGGGCTGGTATGGGTCAAGCGGGCCCTGTGGGTGACCCTCAGGGACATCTGTGGAGGTGGGGCTGGCCCTGTGCAGAGGGGCTGGGCACACCTCTCAGATGCAGCCCCACAGCACCATGAGACTGAGCCTGGGCACTCGAGATGCCCTGAGAACTGGAAGTTTGGAGGCAGCACCCTCTTCTGAGGAGGTATGTGCCCCGTGATGGACCCAGCCCAGAGTGCCAGCTCATTTCCTCTCACGATTAAGTGCCTGCAACACCAAGGACAGCTGCCAACTGCTGCATTGAGGGTGGGAAGGGAGAGAGATGGACAACAGTGCAAATTTGAGCAGAAACAAGAGGTCAGCACCCGTCTGGAGGACTGGCAGAGCTGCAAAGGTCTCCTTATTGCCACCAGTGCCTGGGGTGCCAGCTCACCATGCCACAGCTGAGCAGTTGGTGTCCAGCAGGGCACCGAGCAGGGGGTCTGAGGCCAGCAGCTGTCCACATCTCACATGACTCCTGACTCAACCCCGTGGAACAGGTCTGACTGGGCCGCATGCCCGGTGAACTGTCCCCAGGACAGGGATACAGAGGCAAGGGTGGGGGACCCAGCCTTCAAGGGGCAGGGGAGGTGCTGAGTGCAACAGAGGCAGGAGCGCTTCCCACACAGGGTCAGGGTATGGCTAATTATGTGGAGAGTGTCCTCAGATCTAAGTAAACACGGCTGAGGCTCCTCGCAGCCATGCATTAAGAGTTGTTAAATCCTTTTTATCCATCACACACATACGAAGGACTTGATGTCCACAGAGTCTGATTCACTGATAGAAGGACCCAGGAGTCACGCGTGTCCTTGTAAAGTCCACAGCAGAAACAACAGAGTGAGTCTGGGACCTTCTGTGTGCCACCAGCCAGGCCACTGACACTCATGACAAGTTGCCTCCTGCCCAGCAAGGGCGGGCAGGCCCGGACCTGCCCTGCGTGCTGCCTCCGAGGAGTCTTGGGGGCTCCGTCCTGTGCCAGCTGGCTGAAAGGATGCTGGGTCCCGAATCTGTGCAGGCCTAAGTTTGAAGAAGTGGGAGGAAGACAGGAGTGATAAACGGGAGGGTAAACGGGAAGTACAGTCGCCTGGCGCGTCCTGGCCTCCAGGAGGGCCGGCTCATGACAGCCGCTCTGGTGCCCAGATTAGCGCTGTGCGGGAGGACATCTGGATATGACTTGATGTCAGCTCAGAGCCCTGCAGATTAAGGCTCTTCTGGATCAGAGCAGAGCTTCCTTGATCCTGGCACACAGAAAACCAAGGTTGAGCATTATCTTGGAGCTGCACTCTGCAGACCAGGCAGAGCCCCTGGGACACCTGCCCACCATCTCCAGGACCTCAGATCGCTCTGCAGCATGGCCTCCCTGCCATCGGGCTCTGTGTCCCTCACACCCATCAGCCCGACACTACCCTGCTTCCCAGGGACACACAGAGGGCCGGTGCCCACCATGATGCTGGGGTGACATGGTGCAAGACTAATGGTCACACCCAGTGTCAGGTCACATGTGGTCTGAGAGACCAGAGGAGCCCCGGGCCTTCCAGGACCTCGCCTGGGCCTCAGACACTCATCCCAAGCAGCTGGGCTCAGACAGGAAGAGCTGTGTGTTGTGACTCCAACCCCACCTCGCACAGTGCCTGCACACCCTGAGCTTCCATTTCCCTGTCAGGTGCCAGAGGAGAGAAGGTGGCCAGGCCAGCAAAGGCTTCATTCTATCTTTCCACTGTGAGCTGGCCAGGCAGCCTGTGGGACTGGGATTCATTTGCTGGCTGTAGGGTGACTGCTGCAGTTCCTGGTGGCAGGGTTACTGACTATTGGCTTTGCACAGTGCCTCTCAGCCTCTCTGTATCACAGAGGACCCCTGGTGTGGACTCTATGCCCCAGCCCAGGTGGGCCTGAGATCCCAGGGTCAGAACACACTGTGGCCCAGCCCATGCACAGGAAGTCCCTTGAGCACAGCCCCTCCCAGCCCTGAGCCCCTGAGGGCTCATCCTGGCCAGCACCCTGGGAGGTCCTGCAGAAGCAGAGCCCTCTGTGTCCCTTCCTCAAATCAACACAACCAAACTTCCGGCCCTTTCATCAGAACCCAGTGTGAGGGATTCTAGATGGGGTTTTTCATTGGTGGCTAGATCCAGATGTGACTGTAAATTAAGGATGTGTGAGTATAGATTAAGGGTGTGATAATTGGATCCATCCTCTGAATGGTTTAGCATTGTTCTGTGGGTGGCACCAATCAGTAGGCTTCTAGCCTGGATGGAATGTAAAGGGACAGAAAGAAGACAGGCTTGCCACTTGCTGCTTGCTGCTTTCTGCGTGCCCTGCCTTGCCTTGGACTGTTTCTCCTCTGTGACACCCCTCTGCCATGTCCCCCTGTCCTGGAGCCTGTGGACTGTGGACTGAAACCTCTACAACTGAGCCAAATAAACCTTTCCGCTTTAACCTGTGTGCGCCAGGTATTTTGTCTCAGCGAAGAGAAAAGTGCCTAAGACACTGCCCCATCCCAGGAGATGAGTCTCCTGCTTTCCCGGGTTCTTCCTGATGGCCCCCAGTGCCCTTGCTGCTCTACTTCCTCCAACCCCAGACCTGGTGTCCCCGGCACTCAGCCTCTCAGGGAGCTTCAGCCACCTCCTCCTTCCCCAAAGCAGCTCTTCCCGACCCACCGCAGACATGGGCCAGACATCTGCAGTCTCTGAGCTCAGCCACACTCCACTTCCTCCCAGAGTCTGTGTGTACCATCCATACGGCCGGCTGCACTGTCTGGCTTAGACTTCTCCTGCACCCCTTATTTGATCCCAGAAAATGTAGTTTAGAGAAGCAGAGCTGCAGTTCCATTCGGCTTTGGAGCCCTGGGGTCTCCACATCTTGGCCTGGCTGGACCCCAGCTCTGTGCCCTTCTCCACACTCCTGTTGTGGGTACCTCATCACTAGTCAAACACCCTGTCTGTCTCCTCCCTGCCCTGTATCCTGGCCTGGCTCCTCCCCACTGAACCCCTCTGCCCCACACCCTGTCTTGACCCCGCCTCCCCATGTCATCACAGTGCCCCCTGGCCAGGCCCGATCCTCTGCACAGGAATCTGGGGCAATGCCCTGTGCCCCCTGCATGCCCAGGCGCCCCTCTCCCTGGAGGATGGAAACTGTGTTTGTGTCGGGCTTCTGTGCCCCACGCAGTGGCATGGACTGCGGCCACGAGGGCCACACTGGCTCATGTCAGTGTAACTTCAGAGTTGTGTTTGCTGTGAGTGTGTGGGAGCAGCTGAAGCAGCACGGTTGGGTCACAGTGCCGTCCGGTGGTTCCCTGGGGGCTGAGCACCTACGCCTGAACTGGGGTCACAGTTGTCATCACCACTTCCTAGAGGAGAAAACCAGGCATAGCGGGCTAGGGCATCTGTCCACTCCGTGGGTGACCTGGAGTCCCATGAGTGACCTTGAGCCCGGCATCCTCAAAGTCCCAGCCTGTCTCTGCTGCCACTGATGATGGCGTGCTGGGGCAGGCAGGTCCCAGGATGTTCCCAAGCAGACTGGCCAGCCCAGACCCATGTCTGAGCTGTCCTGGCAGTGTCCATCTCCTCTAACACAAGTCTATAGACAGCCACGTGCCCTGGCCGCACAGCACTTGAGGGACACTGCCCAGGGACGGAAGTGATGGGACCACGTGGTCTGTACTCTGGGAGCGCAGCACACGAGCAGGGAGACCAGGGGTGGAGAGGAAACTGGGACCAGGAGATGGATGCCCCGGCAAAGGCCACTGTCATTGCAGGTTCTTTCTGCCCAGGTCCTCAGAGCAGGGCCTGAGACCAGGGGCTCTGAGTGCCTTGTGCTCCTCAGGAGTGTAGTCTATGGCGGCTGAGCTGGACACTGAACTCTGAGAGTCTGTGGGGTCTGAGCTGGATACTGCACCCTGAGAGCTTGTAGTGGCACAGGCCGAGGGCCATGCTGCAGATCTGGGGCTGCCTAACCTGGTGAACTGAGCAGAAGAATCGTAGTTTAGGGAGAGACACGTTGAGTGGTGTATGAGGGGCCAGGCCTTTCCCTGGGAAACCAAGAAGAAAGGCTTTCATGCTGGCGGGGACACAAGCTGTTGTCAAGGGTGGTGGCATCAGGGCCTGGATGTGAGACACCCCAGCAGCTGGGCAGGGTGACCCAGTCACACAGGGCTGGAGGCTGGAGCAGGGATTCCCCAGGACCTGGGGCCCAGGTGATGGGGAGAAACCTGGGGGAAGAGATGGACCCCAGCCAGCAAGAGGAGCATCCCAGTCACAGCCACTTCGGCGTGTGGACGGCCATTGTCCTGGTGCATTCCAGGGTCCTTTCTGTAGCAGAATGGGCTGTGGTGAAATTTACTTCTCTAACAAGGCTACAGGCAGGGCCGGTCTCATTCCTCCACACATAAGTGACAATATTGACCATGGGCCAGTGTGTTTGTGGGGTTGCCTGGAAAACCATTATGCATTCTGAATGAAACACCCAGAAATTAAGAATGTTATTCTTGACTGCAGTCATTTGCAAACTGAGTCTGGTGACATCTTACAAAACACTTCTGGATCCCTTGAAAGAAGGAAGCATAATTTCATCTATGACACCATCCAGGCCAGGGAAGAGTGGAGAAGCCTTCCTTGGAGCCGCAGAAGTTTCCAAACTACAGCCTTGCTGTGTAATCAGAGCATTGGAGAGGGTCACAGAGGGGTACAGCAGTGAAAATTAGCTGTCATCAGCTATTCTCATTAGAATATGCGATTGCATATTAGCAAAATGTGTTTGGAATAATAACCAGCAGGCATTTCAACATTCTCCAAAACTGTAAGGCATCAGGCAAGAACTATGAAAAAAAAATGAAAACCTCTCATTAGATAGTTCACTTTGATTTCCATCTCCATAGAAACCAAGTATTCAGATGCAGTGAGATATTTTTGTCTTTGGGATTTTTGCGTGTCTTGGAATTTGGACATGTGCTCAGACAAAAAGCCAGATGCGAGGGCAGCACGGGAGATGTCTTGGGATACAACTGGTGCCAGGCGAGGAGGTTTGCCTGGAAGGCAGAGCTGAAGGCAGAGCTGAAGTTGGGCCGTCAGGCCCACAGTGGAGGGAGGGGTTCTGAGTGAGAACACAACCGCCACGGCAGCTCTGGGGGAGCAGATGCAGGTCAGCCTGTGCCCATGCAACAAGCCCCAGGTAGAGGGTCTGGGGCAGGGCAGGGCAGCTGTCCGCTGTGCCCAGTTGTGCCTGACTTCTTCAGTAAACATCTGCCTTTTTTCTTCTTTGGCTGTGAGGAAACCTACTCTTCTGGGCTGTGACTGAGGCAAAGTTTGTCCCTGCCTTCATCAGAGCAGTCCCTCCATCTCTTCATGGATGGGGCTGGCCAGCAGGTCTTTGCAGGCTGGCAGTCAGTGTGTTGCAAACAAATTCCCCGGAAGGAGAGAGGGCACCTCAGAGGTTCTTCCTATGCCAGGCAGGCCAGTGTGCACCGGAGTGAGTGTTCTCAGAAGGGAAAATGGAGAAGTCCTCATACAGCACCTCCACACTTCACTGAGCTGTTCCAGGGCTGGACAGGAAGCCGAGAGGCATCTTGGACCCTGGACATGCAGCTGCAACCTGGCTCTGTGCAGACCGGGCCGCTCTGCCACTTCTGTGCTCACTTACCAACAGGAGGCAGGCAGGACAGGGGCAGCTTCAGGGTTCAGATTTGACCACACACTCTGTGCACCCCAGGTGCTCTCACTCGTGGGCAGACCCTGGCAGGCCTGATTAGTCTATACAGTCACGGGATCCAGACTGCTTCAGGCCTGCCGGAGCCAGCTCCTTTGCAGAAAGAACCAACTGGCTGTATTGAAAATTGGCCCAAGGTTACTTGTTGATTCCTTTCTAAGGAGGATATTGTTGGTTGGCTTGTAGGGTTCTCCCAGCAGTTTTCCAAGGATAAAACTCCTACCACCATTTGGCCTTCCCCTCAGACAGATTCTATGGCATTTTGAACAACCTCTTTCCTGGAGGCCTGGACACTGTGGCTTTGCAAACAGCAAGCTCTGGCCTCTCTGTACCCACATGACTAAGCTCTGTGCCTCTGAAGGATAAGTCTCTGGACTCTGCTACCCAGCCACCAGACTGCAGGCACTCTGGGCATCCTGTGCCTCCTGCTCCTTGGCAGCAGCCTATATCTGCAAGGCAGTAGCCCAGCTCCTCAGCACCAGCTGGCGGGCTCTTTGCTGCTCAGAAATGGCCAATGTCATAGGAAAAACTGTTCTTAACAATTACCACCATCATCCTGTTGCAGCAAAGTGAACTTTTTAATTTTAAAAAAATGTGTGGCTAAAGAAATGCAAACTGCACTCATTAAAAAATAAAACTGAGACAGATTGTTGAATCGTCTGGAGGCTCATGGGTGCCATGGAGGCAGAATATTGACCGATTCCCTGATTGAACTTTCTCAGCCTGTGCATCCACAAAATTGTTTTGGAGAAGAGCCCTATGTGATGCTGATGGCCCGGTCTCTGTGCTCAGCCCCAGCAGCCAGGTCCAGGCCCACAGGGGCATGCAGTGAACCCTCCCAGGCCACTCACTGGGCAAGCAGCTGCAGATCAGACCTTTCGTCAGCATGTCCCTCGGGGCTCTCTGCACTCCTCTGGGTTTGCTGCGGGTCTCCTGTCTGGTCGTAGTCAGGGCTTGCTCGGGGTGCCCTGTGTTCCAGCAGATGAAACCCGGCACTCTGCATTGCTTCACCGCGGTCTGTTTGTTCTGCTTATTTGCGTTCCTTACCGTGCTCCAGCTCTGAGAAGTGGTCCCAATCCTGAGAATGCACAAGCTTGGCAACCTTAACATAACTGCAGTTCAGAAGCAAGGCGGTCGGCAGCTTCCCTACTGTTCTGTCTAAAGCTGCATTGTGTTTTCATGGTGTCTGGGACTCCAGAAGAAAGGAATTAATGAGAGATGAATACCAGCCTGTTGGTCTCTTCCCTGTCTCCTAGAAACAGGCTTATGTCCTTAATTAGTAGCTCTACAACCCACTTCCAACACTAATAACACAAGTGGTGGAACCACATCAACTCGTGGATTCTGATAAGACAGATGGCCCTTTCCAGAGTCTAGACCTGCTTCATTCTGAAGAAAAACCGATGTCTGCTATTTACTAAAACTGCCGTCATTTTACGGGCAACTTCTCTGTTTTGTGTCACTTGTCATGTCTCCCTTCCCTCTGATGTGAAGTGCAAGTTCCCGGGTGAAGCCAGAGTTTCAGCCCTGCCCACAGGGACGCCCTCCCTCCTGAGAGGTCCCCTCCTGCCAGGGCCAAAGACCTCCAACTCCATGCTTGGGCATTTTCCTTATTAGCCCGACTTTTAAGGGTGTGCTTGATTCAGTAGCTCACACCACTGCTATAGCTGAGGTGCAGAGAAACTGTAAAGCGTTATCCATTCCATGGACTTAACGTGACCTTCTGTGCTATCTTCCTATGGTGTGTTTGCACATACACAAAATTTCTGAGTTTTTAGTAACTCAGTCATTTGGGTTAATTTAGAGCTCTGAATAACTGAGCATTTTCTCCAGTGAGGATCAAACCTTTTACTGCATTTTAGGGCTTCAGGTAGAAGTTATTCTAACATGTGTTAGCCCTTTCCTGTCATGCTGCCAGCTGCCATGACTGATATTGCATTGTTCTCACCTGCAAGCCTAGCAGCACCCTGTAGCTCTACCTGATGTGTTGAGACAGAGCTGTTCCGTGGCTTCAGGATCGTGGCTGGACTTCGGGAGTTAGGCTTCTAAGAAGCGTGTGTGTGTCCCTGACTCCAGCAGAACTCACCTGGATGCCACCTCAGCTACACATAAAGTTCAAGGTCACAGTGTCCTGCACAGGAGGGCAGAGCTCACCCTTGGCTGTGAGGCAGCAGGAGGCCATGGAGAGCAGGTGCAGCACCCAGAGGTGCACACTGGCCTGGGAGAGAAGACCCGGGCCTGAGGGAGAGGGGGGTGGGGCTCCCCGAGGACCTGGCGGGCCCTGGAGAAGCAGGCCAGAAACGCAGAGACCTGTGCCTGTGGGTCAGGGCTGTTGCATGCATTCTGGGGTGGAAGTGCTGAATGAAGAGATGGCCACTTGTCAGGCACATCCTGCTTCTGTCTTGAAGTCGTAGTATCCGTTATCCATAATTGATACCGCATCTGAGGGATGCTTGACAGATGCTCTGTTCTGCATGCTTGTTTGTCATTGTCAGGGAAACTTCAAATGGACTTGAAGTCCTTTCTTCCTCAAATTAACCCCAATACCAGGCATGTATCACTTGTAAACTGATTAATTACATGCACGTGTGAGATACGAGCCAGCCATGGGACTGACACCTGTCAGCTCGCTCAGGGCCTCACTGTCAGCATTTTATAGTTCTCTTGTCTCTTAGAGGAGGGGAAAGGGCAGGCAGAGGTCAGCCATGAGAGACCTGCTTGTATTCAGAGGAACAAAGTCAGGAGCACTTGTCCTGCACTTGAGACAATGCTGAGGGCTTGGGCAGGGGGAGCCGCCTGTACACACCAGCTGGGTGTCCCTGAACATGGCCCCTCACCCAGACCTCCCCTTTGGGCAGGGGACTCCCCAGCTAAAGCACTGAGTCTGTCGTGTTAAGTTAGTGCATATTCAAGACGAGACCAGGGCTCAGATGCAACAGAGCCACTTCCACCATCCCAGGTGGCTTCCTGTGGAACTCGGTTCCCTGGGAGTTGTTCAGATTGGCTACAAAAGAAGCCAGACTACGAACACCAAATTTTCCACAATACATGCCAAAAGTGCTGTGAGACATTTGCTGGGGCTTTCTTCATGTAATTATGTGCAGTCCCCACGGTGACCCTTGCAGATGGTGACGGCCTCACGCGTGGCTGAAGCCAGTGAGGCCAGGAGAGCTGGTGACATGGGTCCTGCCTCAGCAGCCATCAGGTGTCAGGACACATGGAGTGCATTCCTCTGGGTCACAGCTATTCTCCTGCAAGGCATGGATGTCACTGCAGCTTGAGAATTGATTGCTGACAGTTTTCACAATGGAGTTTCATCTCTAGGAACCTCAAATTTGATTTTTTTAATAGGTTGATTCTGTAGATAATTTCTGGTGCACTGTTTAATATATTAGTTATGGCATTGTGTGATTTAAAGAGAAGAAATCTCATAATGTATTCTGGGGATAGTCTCTTAGGAGACTTTTACATGGAATCAGGAGGACGGGGTAATTTTTCCTTGCTTCATGGAGAAGACACAGCACCCTCACCTGGGATCTCACCCTCCCAGCCTCGTGACCGCCAGTTACTTATTGAACTGTTTCCACACAAGTCTTTGGGCCAATCAGGGTGAAGGAAATGTGCTCTGTAGAATTTAAACCACAAGGAGGAAGTGGGAAAAACTGAGCTAGAACCCAGCGTAGGTTTTCTATCTCAGAAACCAAAACAGCGGTGCACCCTGCGGTCCTGGGCTGAACCTGGAGCTGGCATGGCTAAGGAGCCTAGCTGGAGGAGTTGGTGTTGAAAAGAACACTCTTTCCACACTGCTGCTGCCTGTGAGGCAGATAGGAGGTAATCCGATTGATTCCTGTCCTGTTCCACCTTCTGTTGTCACTCAGCCCGCAGGACGCAGCACCGCTGTGCGGGTTGCTTGGCAACAGGTGCTTTGGAGGAAAAGGAAGCCAAAGCATCCAGCACCAGCCTCAACCTGAGGAGGCTGCATTATCTCTGAGGAACACGCTGGACTCCTGCTTACTCCATGTGTGATGTGCAGGTCCTTTTCAGCTGCAGAGATTGGCTCAAGGAGGAAATACTGCTTCTTGCAAACGACTCAGACAGGAGGTCCCAGGCTTCAGAACTCTTCATCAGTCAGTGTCAGCCAGGCCGGTTCAGACAGGTGGCTCCGAGGCACCAGCTCCCTGGCGGGCAGCTGTGCTGCGTGAATCATGGACGCACAGCCCGTGGAGGAAGTGTCTCCAGCCCCAGCCCCTTTGGGACCCTGTGCCCGCCCACAGGGGAGAGCGGGCTCCCAAGCTGCTTTCCACATGGTTCCCGCTGGCTCTTGCGCTTCTCCCCAAGGCTTGAGAGTGTCCAGGCGTCATCCCAGGTAGAGCCAGGCCCAGCTGCAGCTCCACAGGTGGGCTAGGCCGGGCCAGGTGTGATGTGACAACACCAGGTCCTGCCATGCAGCCCAGAGGCAGGTGTGTGGAGCGGAGGGGTGGGGCCCCATGGCTCAGGAGGCCTCGGGCAGGCCTGGCACACAGGGTGGGGGCATAGCCGAGGCAGAGAGGAGGCACAGGGCTGTGGATCCTCTGACAATCCCCTTTTGGTTCCATGGGTTTTCTTTCTGTTTCATGGCCTGGCTCTCCAGGGAGCTACAGGACCCCGGGGCACATGGGCACTTAGCGGTTAGCAGTTATGGGGACATAGAGTCACCCCAGCAGTGTAACGATAGGAGACAGCCAGATCACCGAGGGAAGGCTGGGGTCAAACAGGAACAGTCCACACAGCTGTGCTGTCTGAGAGCCACCTTCCTCAGACAGCAGGTGGACCCCAGCCTCACAGACACTGTCCCCACAGGCAGGAGAGCAGGGGCGCTGGTGCAGGAAGGGCCCAGGGGCAAGGTTCCCAAAGAGCTCTGCCACCACCTGCTTCCTGCATTTTGTGGACTCCGCTCTGTGGTCCTCAGTCCCCAGGACACCGAGGGAGACCAGGTGCAGCTCCGAGAATTACCCATGAGCGGTGGCCCAAGGGCCAAGGTAGTTTGAGACAGCCTGCATCAAGAACGCAGACAGTGAGGGCAGTGACCAAGCAGGGGTGGGGACCTTGAAGGTGGAGCCTGCTCCTGGACTGGAAAGCTCCCGAGGAACTGGGGTGCCAAGAGTGTCTGAAAACACAGGTCAGAAGGATGCTTTCTTGACACAATTTATCACAAACCTGGAAATGACTTTTTTAAACTTCTCAGAGATTAGCTTTGTTTTGTTTTGTTTTTGTTGGTGCAGCATCTGATAAAATCTTGATTTCAACACTTTCCAGGCCCTTTGGTAGCTGCTTATGTTCCTGTGCTCAAAACCGCATGCTGTGGAGATGGGTGATGAGAGGGAGGCATCTCACAGGGCGGCAGCATCTCCTGTGAGGCACCAGAGTCCAGGGCACAGAGCTGGCCCCGGAGGGAGAAGCCCTTCCAGTGTGATTACTTTTTAGCTACAGCCTAAGCCTGTCTTGGAAATTAGTTTAGAGCTAATTAGGGGAGTGATTGTCAGGCCTTTCTGAAAAGTGGCTGAACATTAGGAAGCCTCCATGAGTGGGCAGTTTGGGCTTCGAAGCCAGAGGCCAGTGGCTGAGATGGAGGGTGAGTCCTACGGAGGGGAGCAGAGCAGAGTGTGGCCTCCACGTGCTCCAGCCTTTGGCCTAGCCGGAACCGCAGCTGTCAGTGCCTGCTCTGCTTGTTTCCCAGGGCTGTCATGGAGGGCTGGGTGCCCCAGTGTGGTGCACACCTCTAATCCCTGTGCTCTGGAGGCTGAGGCAAGGGGTCGCCGTGTGTTCGAGGCCAGCCTGGCTACAGAACAAGACCAGTCTCAAAAAGCTGCAGGTTCAGGGTGAGCTCACCCCTTGGCCCAGCTCCCAGGAAGGCACCCTGCGGCCTCTATTCGGGCACACCAAGCCCAGGAGACCTGTTATTTCAACAGCCTCCGTCATTCATTCCTCAGGGGCTCCTGTTGGGCCACCCCGATGCAGGGGTTGCATGATGTTCCCTGCAGCTCGCTTATCAGGGTTTCCTTTCAGAAGCCAAGGAAGGTGGCAGGGGACAAACACTGGCCCCAGAGGTTTTCACCTGCGCTGTCCTTGCCAGAATTCTCCTGCTCAGGTCTTGATCTGTGCCTGCTGAGTTCTGCAGCAGCGAGGTGCAAACACCAAAGAAAGGTGCTCTGTCCTCTGCCTGGAGAGCACCCTAAGGTCAGGGTACCTGCTCTCCTTTCCTGGGAATCCTTGCTCTGCTGTTTGCTTCTAATGCCCTGAAGAGAATGAACCCAGCCACAGGCTGCTCTGAGCACCCCTGCTGTGTACAAAGACCTGACAAGACCAGTCTTGGCCTCCCAGGCCCCCAACCCAGGGGCACTGTCCCAGGGCAGGGATGAGGTATCCTGTGACCCTGACCCTGGAATCCTAGTGGACGTTGCTTGCAGGGTGGGGACTCATGCTGTCTCTGCTGGGAGGCCCAGAGTAGTGTCCCAAAGACTACCTCCACTCGCTATCACCTTCCCAGGCCTGGGGCACGTCTGGACCTGTGACAGCCTCTCCTCTAGCAGTGTTGGAATTTTTTCTGCAAGGCTGCTGCCGCTGTGACACAGGAGTTGATAAATATTTTTAATATCACCTGTGATTCTGGACCTGTGACAGCCTCTCCTCTAGCAGTGTTGGAATTTTTCTGCAAGGCTGCTGCCGCTGTGACACAGGAGTTGATAAATATTTTTAATATCACCTGTGCTCAAAAGCAGCTCTCTGTCCTCAGTTCCCATCCTAATGCTGTGACAGACCAGCTAGGACAGACTGGACCTGGGGATGGTGACCCCAGAGGCCTGTATGGGCTCTCTTGCCTGTCCCTCTTAAATATTGCATGTGGGGCTGAGTACCCAAGCAGCCAGGGAGTTAACAAAATAAAAGCCAAATGTGTCTGGGTCTTGGGGCTGTAGGTTATGAGCTTTGAGTCCTTGGCCAAAGCTGTGAAGGGGTCTCCTGACCTCCTCTGCTGTCCTCTGCATTCTGCTGTGAATCTTGGCCCCTTGAGGTAGCCTGTCCCCAGCAGGGGTACCCAGGAAGTGCTCTTCCTCCATGAGCTGAGACAGGGCTTGTGTGCTCCGTCCCCTGGGTTCAAATTCCCCCTTGGTTCTAAACTCGACCAAACCCTGGCACTCTGCTGGGCCTCCACCTCAGGCTGACAGGTGTGGATCTGCATGTTCTGCATCTGGAGGGGAATCTGGTCTTGGCCACTTCTGCATTCTGATACTCAGTGACCATGTGTTTAGCAGGAGACTCTGTGCCAGCTCCATGCTAAGGTAAATCACTCAGTGCACAGAAGACAGAACCTGATCTCCTGGAGGGTGCTTGTGCCCAGGAGTTGGCTGTGGACCTGGGGGAACCTGCCCAAGTATCAGCCAGACAGCCTTAAAGGTGGCCTTGGGGACGAGCTGGAGATGGTGGCGCAGGACACGTGGACACCTTGGAGATGCAACCCCAGCAGAGAGCGAAGAGGGGAGGAGCAAGAAGACCCGCTGCCAGGAAGGAAAGTCATGTGGGACTCAGGGCACAGGCAGTAAGAGTGCCAAGGGGTGATCAGACCCCGTGCCAGGAAAGACTCAAGGCGTGAGCAGCTACTCCACGTTTGAGGCTCAGGGAGCATGGTCCCCCAGCGGGGCCGGAAGCAGGGGTGGCCAGCTGTGATGGCTCCTGCAGAGGGTGGAGTATGTGCCCAAAACAAAAGGAGCAGACCTCAGAGTCCTGGCAGCATGGGGCAGGTGACACTCAGGATCACAGGGGACCAGGGCTTGATGCAGTCCTGTGATTCCTTCAAGGTGACACAGCCAAAAATCTCTCACAGAAAATCACCCACAGGGATGGGAGAGGCAGCCTCAGAAATGCCTTAATCTATCTCTCGGTGATGCTATCCACAGCCAGGCTCAGCTGGAAACAGCACCCTGCTCCTCTGGGGGATGGAGGACCAAGCCCAGGGAGCACCCTCCCAGGGAGGACTCTCAGGCTGACATTGGGAGCCTGGCCTGTGGTGACTGGAAGCCGATGGATGTCATCAGCTGTTGGCAGGCATTCCTGAAAAGGAGCAGCGTCCAACCCTGGCATCCCCACGTCCTGAGGTCACCACAGAGGACACTCAGGTGACATCTGTGTCCCAACTCCAGATGCTATGCCGCGCAGTGGCTACGTTGGTCAGCACCCAGGGTCCCTGCAGCTGAGGATGAGCCCCGATGTGTAAAGTTCACTGGACACCTGGCCGCGCAATTGCCCTGTGGCCCTCATCTCCTGACAGACAGGAATCCATGTCCACTTAGAGCTGTCTGAGAGGACTGGGAGTGAGTGGTTCTGTCTGCAGGCGCAGAGACTTTGGGAATGGAGTGACCACGTCCCCACTGCTGCCCACTTCGGGTGGCCAGCTCTACACCCTGAGCCCTCTTAAACTCCAGTCCTCACGTCCTGAGTGGGTCACACCAACCCTGAGTTATTAAAGGTTCACAGTTAAAGTGGACTTGATCCCAAGACCCTTCAGCAAGCAACTGCACTCCAGAATCGATACTAGGTACCACCCTTCCTCGCCACCTGACAGGTGGGATATGAGGTGCCTGGTCCTGGCACACAGCGGCCCCGATCCCCCAGGGAGGGGTCATGATCACACAGGTGGGGTCCTGCGCACCACACATGTGCCTTCTCTGCTCAGCAGCTATGGACAGGACAGTTGACCGAGTTTCGGGAGAAGACACACCTGAACTCTTCAGCTTCTCACTCCAGGCAGACAGATGTTCCCCACTGTGCGTGGTGATGGCCCTGTTGTCACATGGTTTTCCTTCCTGGTGGCGCTTTGTCGCTCTATTATAGAAGGCCAGTGTTGCTTTAGAGCCATCCCTGGGTGTGAATTTAGATTATGAAGTCACTGTGCCACCAAGTGCCCACCTTCATGTATCCCTGGAGTTATGGTTTATATCTAGGTGTCCCCCTCAAAGCCTCAGGTGAGCATAGGTGGGGCTTTAGGGAGAGAGTGGATCGTGGGTTTGTGATATTGAATCATTGTCTTGTGATACTGGATCATGGGTGTGTAATACTAGATTAGTCTCCTAATTGAATTAGCATAATCCTGGTCGTCAGTGGTGGATTTACTGAAGAGGGAAAACCCAACCTGGGTATGAGTGGCACCAACAAATACGCTTACAGCCTGGGTGTAATAAAAATGGAAAGCAGAAAGCATCTCTGCCTCCTACCTGCCCTGTTATGGACTGTTTCTCCTCTGTGAGGCCCCTCCGCCATACCACCCTGCCTTGGAGTCAGCCCACTATGGGAAAACTGTGAGATAAATAAACCCTATCTTCCTTTAACTTGTGGATATTCTGTCCTAGTAAAAAGGAAGTAACTAAGACACCAGGTTTTCATTCAGCGGTGGCTTCCTGGTGGGTGGGTGACACTAGCTAGCTAGGAAGTGTCACAGCTGTGATACTAATAGCATTGGGGTGAAGTCATACAGAGTCCCTGTGTGCACAAAGAAAGCACATTGTGGTGACTGTGGTGAGATGACAAGATGTTATATCCCTGTACATTGTTGCCAAGTCAGTCATGAGGCTCATGAAGGGCCAGTGCAGTCGTTCACATGGTGGGCCCTGTGTGTCACCCCATGCTGTGACCAGTGAGCCCATCACCTTGCACCATGTGACTTCCGCAGTACCTGTGCCCCGTGGATAGCATGGCTGGTCAGCACTCACTCAGCGCTGCCTCCTGAGCATGCTTAAGGGTCAGCTTCTACTCTTTCTACCCCAGAGGAAAGCTCAACTGTTGCATTCCCTTTGTGTGGTTTTTCTCTAGGAAAGCTCAGAAACACCTCTTCTTCATTTGAAAGAGAACTGTTCTTGGTCATTCCTCCCCCTCAGTGTGATCTCACAGTAGGCAGGGTACCACCACTGCTACAGAGAGGAAGTGGGGCCCAGCCCCAGAGCTCCCTCAGAAGCACCTTTTCTGTCAGGACATGGAGACACAGGCAGAGGGCTGTGTGGGAGGCATCAAGGACGATGCCCCTGCCTGGAAATATGGGAGAGGAGGCTCCGTGAGGCATGGCCTCTGCCTGTCTGCTTCCTGATGGGCAGACATCTGAAGAAGCCTTCACGTGCTTCCTAAAATCCTTTCAACACCTTATGTGTCATCCCCCTGTGTGGGAAATACAGTGCCACCCTGATGAAGTTCCTGCGAGACATTGGAGCCACATCACAGAGTAGACCAGCTCTTGGACCTCCCAGTGCTCCCTGCCCCGCACTGCTGCTGATGTCACCAGACCCAGCTCGAGTCTCGAAACTTCTGTGCAGCTCAGCTGGGCACAATAGTTGCATTTAAGTTGAGCCGAGCTGATTTCCACTGAGACCAGCACAGATATCTTCAGTGCTCAGCCCCTGGCTCTGCCCTGCTGCACACATTCCTGCTTTCTGTGACTCTCCTGGGGAGTCGATGTTACCCTTGGGGACTGCCCTAGAGCAGCTCCTCCGGCTCAGGAACTGCCTGACAACATCAGGCTACCCTCTGATTCCAGCCACTGTGAACGACTCCACTCAGTGAACGACACTGAATTACACCACACAGGCTGAGCTCAGGTGACTTCTGCTGTCCGAAATGACCCTGCTGCTGGACCTACGCTTCAGAGGGCTGATCATCCCCTGGGAGAGTCAGTGGCAGGGAAGCTGCACAGAAGGATGGCATGATCTGAAGGTAGGGCAGCGCTCATCTGCCCACCTAAAGCATGACTAAGATCTGAGCCCTGTGCCAAAGGGGACAGGGTGTGAGGTGCCTCGGCGTCACCTCATCACGGCCCAGCCCGGAACAACCTCCTACCACGGGTCTCACCATGCACCCAGGCTCCTCCTGTGGTGGGCGAGGCCCCGCTCACCCTCCTGAGGTTCACCTGTCCTCGACTCGCAAGCAGCACAGCTGCCCATCTGCTTGAAGGGTGGGGATCTAGGCAGCGCATGTCGCCCCCTCCCTGACATTTATTTTCTCATGTTTAAACATATGGACTGCTGCGGTTCACAGACTCAAAGCCCACGGAAATTAGATGTGTTGGCCCAGAATGATTGGAAAGGGGAAAGAAACAGTGATGCCAAATGAAATTATAACCCAACTGGCCAAGCCGCCCTGGTCCAGGCGCAGCACGGAACAGCCACATCTGCCCTCCTCGTGCCAGTGGATGGGGCGGTGGGAGCCAGCTGCCCAGAGAGGCTTTGTGGGGCGAGGCTGGGCTCCTTCTCTGGCAGTGGTTTGTTATCACCCTCTTAGGTGTGCTGACCTTTTTCGTTCCTTCCCTGTAAGGGCTAAGAGCTCCTCCAGACATCGCTGCACTCTTTCTCCACAGGGTCATCTTTTACTGTAATCACCATCAACTGAAACCACAGAGGCCGTCTGCATCCGATGCCAGCCAGTGGCACTCGACACCATGGCCACGTGGTGGGTGCTGGAGGGCCCCGAGCCAGCGAGGGCTGGGTCTCCATGCAGATTGGAACGGAGCACAGCACCAGGTGCAGCCTCAGGGTTCTGCACGCAGCTTTCCACAGTTTGTGTTGCTGGCTTCAGACACTGGGTGACTGACATGGTCTCCGCTTCTCACCTGACCTTCACTCCTTGTAGCCATCCAAAAAACAGCCATCCCCCACCATCCTGCTCCTTGGCTGGGGTGCCGCACGCCAGCCACACGCCACCTGCCCTCTCTCCCGGGACTTCAGCCCAGGAGAGCACAAAGGAGCACTAGAGACCCATGTGGCCCCCAGAGGAGGGTGTGGGTGGGACACAGCTCAGGCCCAAAAGGCACCGCCAGCCCTGAGGCACTGGTGCTGCTCTGAGTCCTGGCTGTCCACCCATGAGTCCCCAGCACTCCTGCTCTTCCTGGCGGCCTCCGTGAGTTGGTCTCTCACCTCCCATTCTGGCCTCGCAGCAGGCCTTCTCAGTGGAGGGCTGGCGGCACAGTGAAGGGGGCGCAGCGTGGGGCAGATGTGAGGCACGGGGTCCACACAGCAGAGTGCCTCCTCGGTCACATGAAGGTCATGGACAGTCACCTCTGGAGCAGCCTTACCCACTCACGTCCCACGAGCGATGCGGGAGCAGTGAGGTCAGGCACAGGCGGGCGGGGAGACCCATGGTGGGTGCAAAAGGGCCACAGACTGCACAGCCAGCAGGAGGCTCCATGCAGAGCCCAGTGAACCTAGGATGACATCAGTTCCCAAAGCTGAAGAGGCTCCCTAACCGGCCTGCTGAGCCACCAGGCACAGTCTGTTGTGAAAGCTTCGTAGCACCGAGACATAGCACAGTGACTGTTGGCATCTGTTCGGGTTTGGGGATGCACGGCATGACTTTCTGCATGAGGACACTTCGTCCTGAGAGGCCGAAGACAGCGGCATGGTGACCATGTCAGAAGCTGTGTCTGGGAGGATCCATCCTTGCAGGGTGGACAGCTGCCTCCATTTCATGGAGGACCCAGTTCACCCTGCACAAGGCAAGGCCGCACATTCCCTGTCCTGTGCCTGCTGGACCTTAGAGCGCTCAGAGTGTAGTCCTACTTTCTGTCTTACGTGGGTGAGTCGCTGCCTGTTTGCGGTTATGCCCAGGGCTTGTCCGAATGCTGTGCAGGAAGCAGCTGAGTGGGATCCTCTCTCCCCGGGCCTCATCGAGGGCCCCTGTGGTCTGAGCTGGTCAGTAATTTTTCAGGGTCTGCCCTCCACCGTGCCATGCGATGTGAGTGGCAAAAAGGATTTTTCCGTGGAAGCCTCTGTTGGAATTGAAAATGTGAGCACTGTAATTATTTACCCTGGCAGGAATTATTGTGAAAGCGTCTCAGTTGCGTATCTAAATTGGATTGTGCGGGTGTGAGTTTAATTTCCGGAAGAGAGCCAGTGTCTGCTGGAAGTGGTTGATCCGTTTTAATTCTCTCAAGAGCCCTACAAGACAGGTACAGATATTACCGCCACTCAGAGGGAAAAGCAGATGCCCAGAGAGGGCATCTGTCCCTGGACACCTGAATGTTGTACAGTTGGCTGTGGAAGTCTGCACAGGCCCAGTGCCTTTAGCCACAACTGCAGCGGGCAACCTCCCCTCCTGCCAAAGTCTGAGGGTTGGCATGGGAGACAGTATGGGCCTGCCGAGGCTGCAGCATCCCCGTGCCCAATGTGGGCTGATTTTGTGGCTTGGGTGACTTTGCCCCTGCCTTGCCTGCAGCCCTGGACAACTGAAGATGGAAGCAGCCAGGCTGCTTGGTCCTTCACCCGTGACTTTCAGGGACCACACCGCTCCTTGGTAGCACCTGCAGAGGGCATGAGGCACACATGTCTTCTCCTAAACAGCTTGAGCTAAGAAAGAACAGTGACATTTAAATAGACCCATAGAACGACTGATGCTTGCTCTGCCCATGAGATCATTTTTATGTTTTATTTTTTTAATTGAGTTTATTGGTACATTTTAGGTATACAGTACAGTTACATTCATTATTGGGATCTTGTACCTTTCCATGACAGGTCTTGGTTCTCATTTTTTCCCCTTGTCCCTGCCCTCCCTTCATCCCCTCATGAGATCGTTTTAAATGACGTGGTCCTGTGAACAAAGGGAAGGGATGGGGAGAAGAGCAGGTGACAGTGCACCCTGCATCCTCAGAGCCCTGGCAGTCCTCCCGCACTGCTCCGTGCTGTGACTCCGAACCCCTCGAAATGAGTGACATGGTCAAAGGTGCTGTCTTAGGCAGAGTGGGAAAGACTCACGGTGCTCCTCAGTGGCAGACATTTCTGGAAACCTCTTAGGAAGGAGCGTCAGCATTTGGTGATACTTTATTGGATGTCATTTTCTAAGGCACTGAGGTCTAGGAGATGTCCACAATCCTGGACACTCCAAGCTGCTGAGCCACCAGGCCATCCCAACTCTGAAGTGGCCACCACCTTCCTGTAACACCACTGCCGAGAGCAGAGGCTCCTCTGCAGGGATTGAGGCTTCGAAGTGGGGTTCATGGTTGTTGAAAATCATTACACTTCTTTTCTCTCATTAAAACCGCAAGTGATAGGTTGAATTTATGGTGGAGGGTCTGTTCTGCTATGAAATCTGTACACATCCTGTTTTACTCTTCTCCCAACGGCCCCGTAATTATCTTGTGGGTAACACAGAAGGCCAGCAAGGCCACCTCCCAGCCGCGTACCCTGTCAGAGGTGCTGGAGATAGCCCTGGCCAGAGCCGAGTCGGACAAGGCTTCTAAGAGGCCCTGGGTCACGTGTGGTGACCAGGCTGGAATATTCATGGTGCATCAGCAAGGGAAGGAGAGAGGGCCAGGGAGGGATGTGAAGTGAGGGGTGAGCCTACTCTGCCATCACCTTCCTACCCTCTGTATCACCAGAGCTGGCTGCCAAAGGTCCCTGGCCCTGGGCGGGAGCTGTCAGGGAAGGGCCAGGCAATAGCGGTTTCCTCCCCGTGTGTTTGAAGGGAGCAAACTAGCAGTGCAGGGCAGCAGGGCAGGTCTAGAGCCACTCCCACTGGGGCTTTATGAGGGCCTGAGCACTGTCACTTCTTCTAGATGAGAAAGTGCTTCTCTTTAAAACCAGCAGCATCATATAGTGGGCAGAATGGGGTCCCTCCAAGATGCCCCCAACACTGCCCCAGGGTTTGGACTCAGCAGCTTCCCACCCAAGAGCCAGCTGGGCCAGCAGAAATTCATGGAGGTTTCATTTCCTTGGGCACTAAGGGTCAGTCCCTTGCCCTGGGCATGAATCTCATGAGTCCCAGAAACCTACATTTCTCATTTTAAGAAAATCTCGAACAGCAAGCACATGCTCCTAATCTGCGTGCCCAAATGACCTCAAAACCCAGGCTGAATGCCTGGGGGCATCCAGAACTCCATGGTGCAGGTCACCTTGCTAGGGATGCCAAGAAAGCCCACAGGGGCTGGAGCCACCAGGTGGGACAGACTGAGACCGAGTGACGGAGGTGCCTGCAGCCCTGACATATGATGTTCATGGTATTAGTGTGCAGACTATGTGGAGACCCACGGGAATCCATACAGAGCCAGAGCTGAGAGCCCATAGCACCCAGAGGTGGACTAGCTGGCCCCAGTCCCTCATGCTGAGTCACTAGCTGAGTCCAAGTCCGTCCCGGAATGGAAAAGAGCCTGGTCGCCAGCACCCCAAGCCCCTGCCAGGCCCCGCCCACCTCGCTGGCCTCACTTGGAACCATTCTGCCACCATGGCTGCTGTGTTCATCCAGTGATGCAACCTTGGATTCTGAGAATGGATGCAAAGAGGTGACGGTGGGACAGGGCCCCAGGGCCCCCAGGATCTCCTCAGAGATGTAGAGACCTACACGGACCTTTCCAGACAGGCCTCGACACGGAGCTTTGGAAATGAGGCTCTCCATAGATGATTTCCATGTGCTGCCCTGTCCTCTCCCTGTGAAGTCCCTTCCCTTCCTGCCATCTCCCCGGGTAATCACTGTGAGCTGTTAGTGTCATTCTGGTGAGGGGATTAGCCAGACCTGCTCTCCACTATGAATGCAGGTCATCAATTGCAGATTTCTTGTATTGCTTTTCCACCTTAGAGGCCAGGCAGCACTTATCTATTATTCAGATGTGGAAGATGTGTTTAAGAGGTCATGCATACTCAACATTTGTGAAAAATGAGTTTAGAAAGCATTAGATGAGGGCTGGGGATTTAGCTCAGTGGTTCTGCTGCCTGCCTCCCAAGCTCAAGGTCCCAAGTTGGATCCTTGGTACCAAAGGAAAAAAAAAGTAGTAGAAAGCATTAGATGAGAAAGAGAAGAAGGAGAAGCACACGCTGGGACCCAGCCCTTATGGCAGGGACGAGGCTGGGTGTGGTCACACGGGATGTGTTCTGTCCCCACTTCACAGGTGGAGGCAGGAAAGCCTCAAGGGCTGCAGAGGCCTCCAGCCCTCAACACCCTCCAGCTCTCGCTGTCCTCCTGTTCCCAGTGCATGGGCCTTCCTGTCCACTCTCAGGGACAGGGAGGGAAGAAGGGAGAGCTGTGCCAGGGGCCACTAAAACCCTAGACTCTGCCCGGGGCTGGCCTGCCTTTCTCACTCCTGGTGTTGCTTTCTCAGAGCAGAGCTAGTCAAGTGCAGAGAAGCAGACAGGAGCTGGGCCAGGCCACATACTCAGGGGCATGGGGAAGACACAGCAGTGACACGGGCTAGGGCGTCTGTGCGGAGGGCACGAGGCCTCTGGCTCCTGGCCTGTTCATGGCAGCCCCAGGTCCTGCTGTGCTGCCTGTGGAGCCTGTTGGTTCCAAGCTGGTCAGAATGGGGTCTGCTGAGGCGGTGGGGGCTGAGGCCTGAACAGCATCCGCAGAGCCCACTGCCCTACTGCTCTTACAGCTCTGAGCGGCATCCGAGGTCTCTGTGCCAAACGGGGTGAAGTTGTGCGGCTTTCATGATAGAGAACAGAAACTGCAAAATGGCAAAGGCCTGTGGCTTGCCAGGAAGCTGTGTGTGTCACAGATGGCAGCCAGGCTCTGAGACACCTGTCCACTCCTGGGACACCCGCAGCTCACATGGGACAGGGAGGGGAGGCTGGGACACACTGAGCCAGTCCAGTCACCACTGGGTGGCGCCATCATGTTTTTCTTGCATTTCAAGTCAAGAACTGCAGCATTTGTTAAATTACAATCGAGCTCTAATCCAAGGACTTTGAAAATGAATTGCAGTCTTGGTGCTGCTGTGGGTCTTGTATTTACTTTGTTTCCGGCAAGCAAACTGCACATGTGATGTGTTTATAAGGAAGAGTGATGCTGTGAGGGTGACTTGAGGAGTAGCAGTATCTTCGTCTGCCATTCCTTAACAAATGTTCCTGGCTTTTATTAATAACCAAAGTGAAATAAATGAATAATGGCAAGGCCTGGGGATATAGATCAAAATCCAGTTTTGCAGCTAAGTAACACTGAAGTGGGCATTTACAGAGACCCGCGGCATGGAGCAGCCACCACAAATCACCTCTAGACATTGCCTTCCTCTAAAACATGAGAGCAAACGCCAGTGTTTTTAGCTAGGAAATATTTTAACACAGGGGTTCGTACAATTAGTTCTGTTTGTGATTGTTGGGTGTCAGCTGGACCCGAGCTTTGCACAGTGCTGCCTCAGTTGGAAGCAGGGGTTTAAACTGGACACTCTGAGGCGGTCTCGGGGTGCACTCAAGCGGCCCGGCTCTGTGCATTGCATGGTGACCCCACCACCACCTGCTCCCATGTCTCTGAGCCAAGAGTCAGGGACACTGACTGTGCCAGCCATCCACAGGACGAGGGGCAGGGCCTCTCTCATCAGATGAGCCCTCTTGATTCATTTCTAGGATGAGCTGGCTTCGGAGAAATGGTAAATGTGAAGCCTTGTCAGGTGCAGGATATTTCTAAGTGGGAATTTCAGTAGCTGCGGAGAGCACCCGGGCATAAGGTCAGTGATTCCATTCTTCCACAGCCGCACAGCATACTAGGGTTCCCCAGTACTTCCCACCCTCCGGCAGCTTGCACACATTTCACAGGTGGCCTCCCCTCCCAGGCAGCAGGAAGGCGGGTGGTCAAGGGCTGCAGCACCAGGAAGCCGGGCTCATTTCATCAGGCCCAGTGACCATGCAGTGCTGGCCCAGACAACTCTGGACGCCAGGACAGCAGAGGCCCAGGCATCCCAGCACAGAGCCAGGGGAAGGCGAAGTGGAGTTGTTCCCACACCCAGCCTGCCTCCCGCCGCTCCCCAGACCATCCTGGTCCGCATCCTCCCAGAGTGACACAGCTGGGCTGCAGTGTCCAGCATGTAGAGCAGCAGTCACTGCCACTGTGCAGCAGGCCCAGGTTCCGAGCAGCACTGGGGCTTTAAGACCATCACAGATCTCTGAAGCTCCTATTCCTCCTTCACTCAGCACCTTGTGTTAATATTCAGGTCACTGGAGCCTTTTCACTGCTGTGAGACAAGGCAGCTGCGACTGGGGGCAGGAAACGGACAGAGACTGGAGGGGGTGTTGGGGGTACGGATGTGGGAGAGCCAGTGAGGTCATCACGGCTCCCTCCTGACATCTTTCTCAGGAGGGTCCCAGGAGGAGCCCCACAGATGGAATCGGCGTCAGCCCCGACGACATTGTCCCCACCAGGCCCTGCCTCCAATGTCATCTCAAGGTGCCCACGGCCCTTCTTCCTTGCACTTCTAACCAACCGGAAATGCTGCCAAGCAGCTTTGCACGTGTGTTAGACTGAGCTGCTGGTACACAGGGAAGCAGCCCATCCACCATGGCAAGGCAAACTGTCCTCCTCCTGACGGCCCACAGGGGACACTGATGGACAGAGAGTGAGCGGCCCGTTATTCATGAGTCTCTTGATAGTCGCGATTCCACCGTACTCTGCATGGACAAAGAAGTCAGTAAATAAACGCTGGCCCTTACAAGAGGAAGAATGAAATTGCACCTTTACCCCTACCCTTGTTCAGAAGGAAACTCGGACCTGACTTCACCGAAGGCCGTTGAAGGCCACATCATTGTAACGCACTTTGCACTTATGAAGGTACACAAGCTGGGTAGAAAAAATCCGGAAGGCACAGAAGGTTGAGAGGGGAAAATAAAATGCATCCACAGTTCCTCCAGTCGAGACCATTGCTGTGACATCTTGGCCAGTTGCCTCAGTCTTTTTTTCAGAGCAAAACCCAGATCATACAGCAGAGTGTGCCAATGACTTTTCCCACTTACCATTATGCCTGCATGTCTGAAACACTTCATAGCCTCTCACATCCTGTGCCATAATTATATCACTGTGTTTAACCATTCGGTTTTAATTGGACCTCTGAAAATCAAGCCTTGTCATCCACTAAAGAAAAAAATAGAGCATCCCAAGTGCCAGCACTTAGATCGAGGATGCCCCATGTCCCAGGTGTCCGAAGTGGGCATCCAGAAGGTGACTGAATCATGGTGCTGCGCTCATCATTGGACTCATCTGGAAAGTGTGTTCTTGTCCCCGGATCCCTTCCCTCTCTCTCTGCTTCCTGGATGCCATGATCTGAGCAGTTCTCCTCCTCCAGACCCTCTGCCTTGCTGTTTCCCCCTTGGAACTGGCCGGCCATGCGCTGAGCCTCAGAAGCCATGAGCACCAAAAGCGTGCATGTCCGGCTTTGCCCCAGTGATGACAAAGTGACTAATGCAACCACCTGTCCTGAAGTCATTTGCTCCCATGCAGGAGGAGGTGCACTAATCCCAACACCGTCGTCCTCTTGCTGAGGTTATCCCCGTGAACAAGGCACAGACACAGCCATGCCAGTAGAAAGTGAAGACGGTCTGTCAAATACAGAACTTGAAAGTGTTTGACATTTAGCGCTGCTGTTTCTCTTGTGACTGTGGTGGAACAGTTCCTGCCCAGAAAGCATGCTGTGCTATGAGGAGCACACAATGCTCCTCCCCCTCCAAGGCCACCTCCCCAACATTTGCATAGGCTCCCTGCAGTCGGGGACACAGCCAAGTGTCCAGGCGGTGACATGGGTGCCAGGGAAGGTGAGCAGCAGAATTCAGAAATAGCTTTCCTGGCTCCAGAGCTGGTACCCTGGCTGCACCCCGGGTCCCCAGGAAGCCATCAGATGAGCTCCTGGGCCATGTCCATGGCCAGAGAGCCAGGATGCATCCCAGAAGCTGCCCGGGACTGCAAAGCAAGAGTTGGCAAATAATGCAGGACTCCAGGGATATTTGAGCTTTAGAGAATCATTGCTGTCCAGAAGGGGTTTGGTTAGCTAAGAAATCACCCACCATGGTCTGGGGTGTGGTTAACTGTGCTCCGTCCAGCATCCCTAGGCCTCCCTGAGGCAAGCATCAGGGCCACTCTGCAGAGACAGGAGAAGCTCAGGTTCAGTGCACTCTCGGCTCAAGATATCTGCCCAGCTTTAACAGCAAGCAACAGTAACTTCGTTTGTGGTGACAAGTTTTTCCAGGCTTTGTAAAATGCCCTCTGCTCTGTCTGTAAGAGGCATTTTCTGTATAAACACAGCAGACACATCCTTTCTTTCCCCTATTAAGTTTATTGGTACATTTAAAGCAAACAGTACAGTTACATTTATCATTGGGAACTTGTACCTTTACAGGATATGTCTTTGTTCTTATTTGTTTCCCCATACCACTGCCCTCCCTCCACCACCTCCAGCCTTCCCTATTTACAAAGACTTTGTTTCCATTATTTCCTTTTTCTCACAATTTTTCCTTTTCCTTATTTCCTTTCCCCTCGCCTTCCCACTTCCCTTTAGTTATTTTCTTCCTATTTCACACTATCAATTATACCATTTGAACCTTATTTACACTTTGTTTTTCACACCAGAGAAATTCTTTGGTATTTACACATATGTGTCCTATTTATTTCACTTAAGACCATGGCCTCAATGTGCATCCATTCAGCTATAAATGTTTCTAGTTTCGCATTCTTTATGGCTGAGTAGTACTCCATTTTATAGATAAACCAATTCTTCTTTTTCCAGTCTCTAGTTGATGGGCATTTGGGTTGTTACCAAGTTTTAGCTATTACATACTGTGCCACTATAAACATGGGAGCACATATATCACTGTGGTATGAGTCTTTTAATTATTTTGGAAAGATACCCAGAAGAGGGATGGCTGAGTCAAATGGGACCTCTAATCCTAGTTCTTTGAAGTATCTCCGTATAGATTTCCATAGTGGTTGTACGGGTCTGCACTCCCAGCAACAATGAAGAAGTGCTTCTATCTCCCCACAACCCTGCCAGCATTTGTTATTGGTTGATGTCCTGATAGCAGCCATTCTTTCTGGAGTGAGGTGGAATCTCAGTGTTATTTTCATCTGCATCTCTTGAATGACCTGTGATGCTGAACATTTTTTTCATATATTTATTTGATGCTTTTACTTCTTTGTCTGAAAAATCTGTTCATTTCAGATGCCCATTAACAGGCACATCTTTGAGGGATCTTTGGTCTAAAACTTTACTAAATACTGATCATAGATCAAAGGATTTTACATGGCATGGGTTAGAACTTAGATTTAAGATTCATTCTATATACAGTATAACAGATGTCACTTTTCAGGTGAACAACGTTCAAGTTCAACAGCAGACAGATGCAATTTCACCTTGAAGCTTTCAGATATTCAAATAAGAAATGGTCCGCCTTTTATTTCAGTGCCCTATTATTTTTAGTCTAAAAATTAAACATCTGCCACACCCAGTCATAGCTGCCTCTTTAAAGACCTCAGGCTTCTCTCTTAGCTGGATCAAAGTGGCCTTAACTTCTGTGAAATTCTGCAGACTTTTGGGGCAGCTCCTGCTGCAATCCACTGCAGGGAGAGACCACTGTGGCCCTGCCGGCCGGCTGGCGCACAGCTGTGCAAGGCGGAAGGAGGCGGGCATCAAGCCTCATCAGCCTCATTGTCCTCACTGAGCAGAAATGAATCCTCAATCTAAGCAGCCTTCAAATCCTGTCATTAGCAAAGTGGCCAAATGTGTGCTAGAGTCAGCTTCTTCAAACTTTCAGAGAAAGGGCAACTAGAGGCCGGGGCTTGGGAGAGGCCTGAGCAGACTGAGCTCTGCAGCATTCTGTGCTCAGCCAGGACCTGTGGGGGGTCTCCTGCTCCCACCCCTGGCATTGGATCCCTGGTGCTGAGACCCACAGGAGCACACAAGGGATGAGCACACCGTGTGACATAACGGAAGATGATGGCAGCAGCCAGGCACAGGATGGAGTCCCACCCGGCCACGGGCAAGAGGCTGAACATGCCCTGACTGTCCTCTCACATCCCTGCCTGGGAGAGCCTTGCTGCTATCACAGAGGAACCTTCCAGACTCAGAGTCCATCAGTAGGGGCAGAGACACAGACCTGAGTGGCCATAGAGCTTAGAGACACCACGCGTTCTGTGGGCCCCAAACAAGGCTGATGTGGAACAGGCCAGGTAGATCTTGGACCTGTCCTGGGGGAGACCCAGAGATACAAGAACCCTCAAAGGCAGCCAGGGCTGTGGATAATGCACCTCAGATTCTGACGCCAAGATCCAGCCACAGAGGCTTCAGATTCTAGTCCTAAGGGAAAGAGAGCAGGAAGGGCCCGGAAGTATAAAGGAAGAACCATGCTTCGGGAGCCTGGAGAATGGGCTGTGGTCAGGGCTTCCTGAGCCCCAGAGAGCGGAAAGAGGATGCCCAACCCTGAGGCTCTCGTCTTTGTCCTGCCACAGCGCACTGCCAGCACTGTACCATACTCAGAGTTGTACATCCAGTTCAGTTGAGGAGAAGCATCGTGCTGGGGAAACAGCGAATCATGATGCTGCTAGGCACTGCAGGTAATCACAGAACTGCCGAGGGTATTGCAGGGCACACTAAGGATAAAGGAGCCTGCCCAGCTGACACACAGGGAGGCGTGGATATACACGTGGGCATGTGCAGAAGACTCCACGTGTGCAGTGGAGACACTGGGGGTCATGAGCTGCTCTGCTGGTGATGATGTGAGGTGTGGCCGGTGCCTCACACCAAGAGGTCAGTCATGAACACAGGTCACGGCTTGAGTGCTAACCAAATCCATGCATGGCAGGTGTTGAGCAGCGAGCGAACACTGCACAAAAGGCCTCAACTCACTGCAGGCCAATTCAGAGCTATGAGAGCATGGGGTCAGCCCAGTTGCAGCCAGGCAGGAAACAGTGCAGCCACCAGGGGAGCACCACTCAAGGAGGGTCACAGACTCAACCAAACCAAAATCTGACATACACCCTGGAGATGGCACTGCCACCCTGAGAAGAGCACAGTGTCACCCTGCGACCATCCTCCCTGATGCACCTGAGGGTGGACCGTCCTCCATAGAGACCACATTGTCCACCTGCAGCATCCTCCCTGATGCACCTGCAGATGAGATTCATCTCCACAGAGAGAGCAAAGCTTTTGTCACCTTTCATGAATGTCTCTTTCTGTCTTGAATCTCTGCTGGGGGTCATGTGGCCTACCTGTCGATCAGCTCTCGGAATCATTTGTGCTGTTCCCTCTTTTGACAGATTGTGACTCAGGCTGCTGCTGTCTGGAGTGTCCTGTAACAGAATCCAGTGCAGACTGGATCTACAGTTGTGGGTTAGTTACAGCCTGGGAAGCCCCTTGTGTTCCCGGGCAGTGGGTATGTCACCTGCGTCTTACCAGCCTTCATGAGCACATCCGGCCTGCCCTGGCCCCTGCCACTGTGGGTGTGCAGGATGCACTGCTGTGACCTGGCTGGTGGTTGCCGCTGTATTGCAAGCACAGCCTGCACAGGGTTCTTGGTTGGGAGCAGGTGCTTCAACTCGGGCCCGCATCCCCCAGCGCAAGCCGCTCGGCACACTCAGAATTAGGGGGTTCGGAAGAGGCGCCGTGACACAGAACTAACTGCAAAGCAGCCTCTCCTCTCCACCCAAAGTGGATGGTGGGGTACTGGGGTCACACTGTGGGGTGCAGCTGTCGTTAAGTGCCAGTGTAAAAAAATAAGTCATAAAGTGAATTCAGCCAGAAACTATTGTAAGTGAGCAATCTGAAGTAGGGAAAATTCCATCAAGAATCAGGGCTGTAAAAGACTGTTTCTCTGGTGAGGCCTAAAACTCATTAGATGCATTCAGATGTGTGAGTGGATGATTTCCAAAATTTTTTAGTCTGAGGCACTTTTCTATTTTTACTAAGAAAATGTGATGGAAATCTGCGCAGGCTGTCGGATTCAGACGCTATTAATTTTACATCGCTGATTAATCTTAAACGCGCTGCCAGCCTCCCCGCAGGATGTGAGATTGGAGAGCCGAGGGAGGCGGTGCACTCTGGATGTCCCAGAGCCTGAGCTGCCGACTCACGGAGCTGCTCTCATCTGCGCCAGCCGTCAGCCCCTCTGATCCTGCAGCCACTTTTCTTCTCATTCAGGGGGCAGCAAATAGCTTCTCTGCGCACGAGCACTGGCAGAAGAGGGACCTGCAGCCTGGGTGGAGCCTGTGGCCTCCTTAAGCCCGGGCAGGGCAGCTCTGGGTCCCTGGTATCATGACATTGGTGGCTGTCTTCGGCCCCTGTGCCTCACGATGGTCACCATGCAGGAGGCCAGGATCCTGGCCGGAGAGTGGTCTGCACCAGGGCAGAACACAGCCTGGACGAGATTCTGAGCTCCGGGTAGGTAGGGGCTGGCCACAGGGTCTGCAGATACAAAGCCTGTTTGGACTGGTGAGGACAGGAGCCACAGGTTACCCCAGCACAGCACCATACTCGGACATGGCCTGGGACTCACCCAGGCAGCCTGTGTTGCCCCTGTTGAAGTTTGGCCCAAGGTAGGGATGTCCTGGACCCCGTGCTCTCTCGGCCTGATGGTGCAGAAGGACAAAGTGAGGGGCGTAGAAGGCCCACCTCATCCCTGGGGAGTATCCTTGGCGTGACCAAGTGTGCTCCTGCTGCTGCCCTGCAGGGCCATCGGGCCAGCCCCACTCTGTGCATTGTGCAGCTCTGTCACCCTCCCTGTGTGATCCTGTGCTCTGCTCTTGGTGCTGACCATAAAGCACTGGCTCCTGTCAGTGCAGCATGGGACAGCAGCACACATCGCACACCCACTCTGTACGGGCTTGCACTTGTCCGTGTGTCTCCACGTCTGTGTCTCTCTGTCTATGTGTTTAAACTTTGATGGGGCGTGTTGTTTTGGCTCATCCTACAAATTCGTCCTAACCCAACTGCCGTGCATCTGTCTTCAAAAGACACTAGGTGACAATGGTCTCCATGGAAACAGTTTTTCATGAGCACTGCCCATGACGTCTGGGAACAAATGAAAACAGGCCAAATGAAAACGCAGCCCGAAACCTGCAGGATGTGCTGCTGACCACACGGAAATGGGGTGGGGCTCACGAGTCTGTAGCTTCCTGCTCTCCCCGCTCATTACAGAAAACGCAGCCCGAAACCTGCAGGATGTGCTGCTGACCACACGGAAATGGGGTGGGGCTCACGTACGCTGAGTAAACATTTTAATAACACATTTAACCATCTCAGGCACAAGAAGGGTCCCTGGAGCCCAGAGCCACCTGGGGGAGTCAGCAGCCACGCCAGAAGCCTGTACCCAGAGCCCACAGGCAGCTGTGGGTGGTGAGAGGAGGGCACACTGTGGGCATGCAGTGTGCGTGGAGATGCCACCATGTCCACGTGTGTCCCTGGGTGTAGAGACATCATGCCTCTGCAGTACGCTGTGGATGGCGTGGCTGGTTGGTGTCTTGCAGCAGAGTGGTGAACAGTGGGAGGTGTTCACGAGGGACCCAAGCCTTGCCAGAGCCACAGTAAAGTGTTACTTTGTTTCTGTCTTTGCAGAGGAAGAAGGCGGAGACCTGGCCCAGTCGGGCCTCAGCTTCCCCGGGCCTGCAGAGGAGGACCTAGGTAGGGTGCAGATGCCACGCGGGGCCCCTCCACACACCACAGAGCATGTGGCCAGGAGCGGGTCTGAGAGGAACAGAGGAAGTGGGGCCACGTTGCTTTTCAGAGATCCTGTTCTGAACACGGGGTGTTCCGCCCCAGCGAGAAGAGGGCTGTGCAGTTGTGATGGACTCAGGCAGGCTAGTCTCCACGGGGCCTGGCCGCCCCAGCCTCAGCCCCGAGCTGCCTCTTTCGCTGCGTGGAAGCCAGGAGCCCTTTGTGTGGACACCCGCGGCTGCGTCCCCCTATGCAGCTGCGGGTCCCTCCTGGCCCCCAGCAGCTGGTCAGCCTGCGTTCCCACCGTGCCTCCAGGTGCCAGGTGCATCTGACCTTCCCTGTGCTGGTCAGGGTCCCCAGGGACAGCATTCTGCCACCACAGACGCTGGGCAGAGTGGTGCCCTCTGGAAGGGCTGATGCGCTGTCCAAGAGGCATCAGAGCAGTGGAGAGAGCTGGGTGGCCGGGCCTGAGACCCTAACATGTGGCTCTCGAGCCGGAGGCCTCAGCATCCTGTCCTCCACACGGAGGCCACAGGGTACAGCAGCAGGCCCTGGTGGCCACCACGCTCAAGTTCCAGTCTCTTAGTTTGTTTCAGACTTTCAGCCCCATTTGATCAGCATAAAGAGTGACACTGAGATGGAAAGGGTCCTCCTTGTATAAAGTCGTGGTTGCTTTTAAAGAAAATCACAGAAGGGCCAGGGATTTAACTCGGTGGTGCTGCTGCCTGCCTTGCAAGCGCAAGGTTTCAAGTTAATCCCTGTGCAAAAAAAAAAAAAAAAAAAAAAAAAAAAAAAAAAAAAAAAAAAA
>NW_022900930.1:54092508-54138749 GCF_012274545.1 Fukomys damarensis | reverse complement strand
AAAGAAAGAAGAGTTGGCTTTTGGGTTTAAAATCAGAGAAGCTTGTGGAGGGTGGGGTCTGAGAACGTTGGACATCTGACGCACAGGGGCCTTTGTGAGCAGTCCTTGGCGGGCTCCCAAGCCAGGCCACTTCAGGACAGCTTGCACATCTGCCGAGCTCCCTTGCCGTGAGGGTGAGTGCCCTCCTCAGTGGTGCGTGCCGGCCTCTCAGGGGCCGGGCCACACTGTATTCCCTGGCAGCCTCAGTGGACCCAGGCTGCTTCCGCTTGGGTGCCACGTGTGAGCCTACCTCTTCCTGGGAGAAACGGCATGTTCCACCTCCATTCAGTGGGAGCAGGGCCGTCCGTCTCCTGGGAATGTGGATTTCAGCTGTCCTTGCACTTCTGGAGTAGCCTGGTCAGAGCTCCCTCCCTCTTCAGAGCTGCATAGTACTCCACTGGAGAACAGCATCCGTGTGAGGCCTTCTCCACAGCCAGCCCAGCATCACGGTGCATTTGTGTTTTACTCCCCAAGCCCTGGAAGCTGCCCACCTGCTGCTGTCTGCAGGTGTTGAGAGCACATCTGGTGGTCTATTTTCCTATGACTCACTTTCGGGTGGGAAGCATCACCTAGAGCTACATCCCCCAAACTGAGTTGGACGAGAACCGAGTCAAATTCAAGGGTTAGGTTCAATGTTGACTCATGGAGCAATGACTCAGCTCTCGTCCAACTCAGTTTTGGACCAAAATCATGGAAAGAATTAAGTTTGTGAACTGAGGTGCCATTGTAAAAGGGAAAAATAACAGATTAAATAATCAGAGAATATAATCAGTGTTGTATGAGGCCCAACACTGAGAGAACAGGCAGCTGCACACATGCGTATTAAGGTGACGTGCACGTGTTACAAGTGTCCCCAGGCGGGCCACACTGAACACACTTCTAATGGGATATCACCCAGCACCCTGCCACCTCGCCCAGCCCACAGCGCGTCAGTGCCTCTGAGGAATCATGCACACCTAACAGGAGCTCCGTGTTCAGAAGCAGCCCGACACCATGCTCTGTGGCCTGGCTGCACAGGCACAGGCTTACTTCCAGACACAGGAAGCTGTGCCAGCCCCTGTCTGGGAGGAGGGAAGCGCCCCACTGCATTCCCGGGCCCATCTTCTTGGCCATCAGAGTCCCCCAGCCCTGTCCATTATTCCATGGAGAAGGAGGCACTCACAGTGCCGTGTCCATTCATGGAGGGACTTAACAGTTCCAATTTGGGGTTTTATTTCTGTACAAAGGCATCAAGCTCAGTGTTAAAGCTGTGTGTGTTTGATGTCTGAGGAAGTGAGGATTCTGGGGTTTCCATTAGATTTCTGGAATGCATCCCTGACTTGTGTCCAAACACCAGCTTTAATGTCCACAGCCCCAAGCCTGTCTGTAGAACAAACCTGTGTACCTTGCCCAGATGGGTCCTTTCACCAGGAGCCCTCACCAACTGCTCACCCAGCAGGCTCAGCTGCAGGGGGTATTCTTTCTCCATGGGGCACGCCGGCCCAAATGACCTCAGCTCCAGCTCAGTGGGACCAGTGTGGCAGGGGTCAGAAGACCCCAGAGGCACGGATGCTCCATCCACAGGGAAGGCGACCCAGCACCAGCAGAGGCACTGAGTCCTCTACAACTACAGAGACTCAAGGTGCAGAGGCCTGGGCATGGGTGTGCAGGGTGGGGAGGCACCTAACAGCAGGCGGCCGTGACATACCCCAAGCCCCAGGGGGCAGATTGGGCCTAGAAGCCTCAAGGTGAAGAAGTGTCCTATGGCCTGCAAAATGCTCTTAACTCTGGCATTTCCTGTTTGAGCTCAAGATGTTAAAGACCAAGTTCACGAGGAATGGGCAACAGAGGAGACACAGGCCAGCTGAAGGTCCCTGGTGAAGGAGGGCTGTGGAGGCTACCCTGGGCTCCTATGCCGAGCCAGACTCAGAACTCTTCCAGGCACCAGCCTGTGCTGCCCAACTCTGCCCAGGCTGCAAACCGACAGAAGAGCAGAGATGGGAAACGGAGTGCCTGCTGGGCAAGCGCTTCAAGGGGTGGTGAAGACAGCAAGGTCCCCACGACATGGCCAGCAGTGTGGCCATGCAGAGCGAGGCGGTGAGAGACCCCCACAGGGGAGCAGCAGGGAGCAGTCAGACTGGAAGCCTGAGCAGCAGGACAGGGCGCTGTCCATGAGCACTGCTCCTTCTGGGGACGGGCAGAGCCACGAGCTGGTGCAGGGCATCTGCGTGGCCGGTTGTCTGCCTCCCTGTCTGGAGATAACAGGAGGCTTCCTGGCTGGAGCTTATGGCGCCGACGCAGGGCATGTTGGCACCCATGCAGACGTGTACCTGGATGCACACACACATGCACAAGCACACGCTGATCCATGTGCCTCCCACTTGGGTCTGCTCTCATCCACTGCCCTGTGATGGACCCAGCTGATCTGTGGTTCCCAGCGTGCTGCAGAGGCCTGAGCTCTGCAGCCTCCTGAAGGATGGGAGGAGGACATAAAATAAGCTTTTTTTTTTTGGTATTGGAGATCAAACTCGGGTCCTTGTGCTTGCAAGGCAGGCACCGGAACCACTGAGCTAAATCCCTGGCCCAAATAAGCTTTAAACATGTACTAATCACACAGAGAAAGCAGCTTCCCCAGTACGTGCTTTCATGGCATGTGTGGAAGTTACCTAGGCCAGAGCCGGCATTCATGTAACATGTGAGCATCACAACAACACACGTGTGCTTATCTCCTGTGTGTGAATCAATCTCAGAAGCTCAGGTGACTCCTCAGATAGCGATCAGCTGCCACACCTTGGAAAGGGAGTCAGGAAAGATGACTTCCAGAGCTGCTGTAGGAAGGGTGAGCGGGGAGCTTCCTGTGTCTGAAGCCAGAGGGGTATGTGAGGAGACTGATGGCAGTGTGTCTTTTAATGTAACAGATTTTTTACATTTAAACATTCATGGTGTATTTTGATCACACCTTATGAGTGTTCAAAAGTTTGGCTCCGTCTTGTTTCTTGATACTTTGAAGTAGTCTTTATACGGTTTCGATGTTTCTTCAGTTTCACCTGGATATTTACCAGTTTCCCCTACTACTTTTCAATCTCCTTACCTTCTAGTTTCTATTTCATATATCATGAAGCACATCCTATAACTATTCCTTCATTAAAATGACTAGGTGGTGAAATCTACATACACCAGGTAACAAAGGACCGTGTTGTGGCTGGGGCCCAGGTCTCCCAGCAGCTTTGGTATTTGAGGTGGGATTCAGCTCAGAAAATATAAATTTTATTTCTGCCAGACATTTACCATGGTTATTTCATTGTTGAGTCTTTGATACTTTTCTTCATTTCTGAAAATTGTCATAATGATATATATACACTTTACAGTCATCCTGAGAATCAAATTCAGCTAGTAGTACAGGTTTCTCTTCTAGTTATCATCCTTGGCTATTGAACCATGATTCTAATTAACCATGTGTTTTAATTACATGTACGTACACACAACGTGGGGTGCAGATCAATCCACATAGACTAGCAGAGCTGGATGGCAGTGTGCTACCTCCTTGCCCTGGCCCAGGATCTCTCCACTGTCTCCCCAAGACTACACTCACAAGTTGGGAGGGTCACAATGTCCCGATGCCCTTCATCCTGTGTCCTTGGTCAGTCCCCACTCTCCTCCAAGTGCCAGACCCTCTGCAGTGGGCCAGGGACAGACAACTGGGTCCCTGCCCTGGAAGAGCTCACAGTATGGGCAGGCTAAGGTGAGGACATTGAGCCTGTAGAGTGGAGGGCTCATCACCACTATTGGCAGGGACCAGAGAAGCCTGTAGGAATTAGTAGCCAAGAACACCGTGGAACTCGGCCTTCTGCTGTGCCATTGCCCATCCTACGCTGGAAACCACCGATGTATGTAGTCTTTGTCTATATAGAAAGCTTTAAAAGTCAAAGCAGACCATACTACAAGCAACAGCTCCAGGTTTTTTCATTGCCTGGATTTCAGGGTTTTGCATAACAAGTTCCTTGACCTGAATTCTGGAGAGCCAGGCAGCCTGAGACCTGGGTGCTGAAGCTGGAGGCTGCACCGAGAAGACTGGCTGAGGCTCTTATTCCTCTCCTCTTCAGCAGGAGCCCTACCACCCAACACGCAGCAGTGCAGCCTGAGTCCTGGTGGGCCAGGGCTTGACAGGTGAGACCTCCCCTCATGGGCCTTGAGCTCTACACAGGCCTGGGGGCTTTGGACCAGACAGACACCCCAAATCCCTGCCTGGTGCTCGGGCCCCAGGGACCTCAGTGAGTATGGAGATGTCCAGACAAATACAGTTAGACTTGAGTTTGTAGCTCTCTCCTCCATGGAGAGAAGGAGCTGTGCGGTGTAGATGCCATGGGGCCCACAACCCCAGCCCCCTCCACTCACACCCGCTCCCAGCCTCAGAGCCCAGACCAGGGGCTCTGCCCTGCAGGTACTGTCATTTAGGGAAGAAGACTCAGAGGACTGCTCAGCAGGACCCACCTGCCTGCCCACCAGGGAGGAAGCCCCATTCCAATCAAGGACAACAGCACGCAAGGCTGGGGCACCGTGACACCCTCAAAGCATGAAGCGAGGGCACCCAAGTGCTGGGGACTCGGGCACGCCTTCCACCCTGCCTGTCACCTGAGAGCTGAGGGGCTCCATGCCTGGGTCCTGGAAGTCATTACTGACGGAGGCAGCCCTTGAAAGAAATCTATGGGCTGATTCCCTGATGGACAACTCAAGTTCTCAGGCTCCATAATGGAACAGAAAGTCCCTGTGGGTCAAATGACAGGCGGGCCCTGAAGATCTGGCGGTGTTGAGAAAGGAGACTGTGCTCTCAAGACCTGGCCCTCCTGGAGATGTCCGTGTGAGACACCAGGGGCGAGGGTGGACATGGTGCAGCCAGGCTATGTGTGCCTGGAACCATCTCCCCTCTCGGGGAGCAATGATCACTGCCATCGAGAAGTGGCATCTGTGATGTGGTAGTGAAAATGCTCCCCAAGTGTGTGAACCTCATCTGTCGGACAAAAGCCAGAGGGTGGAAGTGCTTGTGGCTGCGATCCCCAAATCCTGCCATGGTCTCCCGCAAGCCTTGTCCACGGACGTTAGGCTTCGAGGTCCTGCCCTCTGTCCTCTTGTCTGCACCTTTGGCCAGCCCAAGCTGAGCACCCGGGGGCATTCCCGGGGCGGTTCTGCTCCTGCTGCTGTGACGCCCTCGGCCCTTCACCTTCTTTGCCCATTCACTTGCTGAGCTTTTTCTGCTGGATTTCTTGGCAGAATTTTGGGAGCCTGGGGCTTAGAGGGTGATTTAAGTAGCAAATCAGGTTGGGTCTGGTGAGGGAAAAGAGTGGGTGGTCCTGACCCCCAGGGGGCTGGGCTGCCTATGGCACTCAGTTCACCCTGCAGGGGCCACACCCTTACCCAGTGGCATCCTCCCCCGAGAGCAGGGGCTGCTGTGCTGCTGGCTGCCACACAGCCACAGACGCTGACAGAGCCAGCATCTAAATGGAGCTCCATCCACTCTTCAGGAAACAGTGAAAGCATCAGGACAGGCAGCAACCCCAGGCTGGTGCTGGAGCTGAGATCCAGGCGGACTGCAGCTGCCAATCCAAACCAGGGGAGCAGCAGGGCTGACAGAGCTTGCCAGGCGTGTTGCGAATATTGAAATAGTTGCAAGGCCTCAAAGACATGTGCTTGGGTAAACAGACATTCATTTCTAAACATGAAAGGCCGGAAGATGGATGAGAGTTGCTTTGATTAAAACAGGAACAGCAGCAGGGACAGCAGCAGGGCTGGAAACACCACAGCCTGCTGTGTTCCCGGGGCATTCGGTCACCAGCGCCTTCCCTCCTGTGCAGGAGCTTCTGGTCCTTGTGCCCTGGTGAATGTCTCATCAACAAACGTGCTGTCATGACCAACAGATGTGACCAAAATATATGGCGAATGTTTAAATTAAAACTTACGGTAAAAGGCGCATCGCCGCCAGCCCCCCTCCAGATACCCCTCCCTTAAGCACACTCATCCCATCGTCCTTGCCACTTTCTGAAGCGGTTCTAGAAGTCCTCTTCCCTGGGTGTCTTTACGAAGTGTGATCAGCTGTGCCATCCAGCAGAAAGGCAGGCTGTAAAAATGTGCCAGTGTGTCCTCATCCACCTTTTCTACCACATTGGGCCCCATGCCACCGCTGGCTTCTCCCCAGCGTCAAAATGACCATGCAAGGTAAACATTTTCAAATGATTTAGGATGCCGAAGCAGCCATGACAGCACACATGAAGATATGAAAGAAGACTCCAGAACTGCTTCAGGAAGTGGCGGGAATGGCGGAATGAGCAAGGAGGAATGTTTTGAAGGTGATTAACGACGATGTTGCTTCTACTGTAATAAACTCTATTTTGAAGGTGATTAATGATGATGTTGCTTTTACTGAAATAAACTCTTTTTTTTTCCTGGCACCAGGAATCGAACTCAGGACATTGCACTTGTGTGATGCCACTGAGCTATATCCCAGCCCCTTACTGTAATAAAATCTCAATTTAAACATACACTATTTTTCAACTACATTGCATAAATGGCCACCACCTGACTACTTATGGCTAAACTGCAAGGTTTTTAAAATTTTTTCTTTTCTTTTTTATCACTCTATGTTTGCAGTACATCATAGGGAGTTAGTACATGCACACAGTGCATCTTAATTCTCTATTTATTCCCTTTCCCTCCCTTGAATCGCAGCACTTATAACAGGAATTGCTTGTCACCTTAAAACTTAAAATAAATTTGATTAACGCTTGAAGTTTATGAAATGAGAAAGTCATCGATACTACTTTAAAAATCACTGCAAGTTGTATTTCCAAATTGTATTTGCTTATGAAATAATTCTCAAAAGCAAATGCCTTTAAAGTAGGCTTCTTCTTTGCTAGTTCTGGTGCCTGCATTTAGGAATCATCAGTAACTTACACATTTTTGTCAAAGCAAAAAATAAGATAATTACCAAAAACTATAGGAAAGGTAAGAGAAAAAAATTGATTAGTTTAAATTAAAGAGTTTATGATTTCTATCAAAGGGAATTCAAGTAGAAAATGTTTGAAAAACAATAGTAATTACTTTTGTGAAACTTAACTTATATTTCACAGAAATATTTCTACTATAAAATGTAGGTTACGGCCTTTTGGCCTCAAGAATAATGGGATTAGGTTTATAACTAATAGCAGTTTTCTTCAGTGGTTTGGAAACCATTGTTTTTAGTATTACCATAAAGATCTATGTAAAGCTATTTATTAAGGCCATACATAAGATGTCATTTGGTAATTTACTGTAATTAAATAGCAAGTTCAACCAGGAAACTGCTTAATTAAAAATATCATGAAATTCTGAGAAAGACTTGAAGAGTTGGACATCTGGGTTCAGAATCACAAACTTCTTAAGTTAATATTGTACTACCAAACCTCATCCCTGTGCAAGCATTGCTTAAATTACAGCTTTGATGAAATCAGTGGTGATTTTTAAAAGCTAATTTCATACCTTACAAATTACTGGTCAGACTGTTGAACATGCTGGTCAAAGAACAAAGATAAACCACAAGGTAGGTTGTGTGGTGGGGAGGGAAAGAAGGAGAAAAAGGGAGAGATCAGTATGCATGATCACTATGGAATAAAAAATAAAGAGTTAATAAAGTCCTAAAAATAATCTAACACCACTGTTAAATGGGTAAACCCTCCTGGCTGAATGAGTGAACATTCCTGGGGGCATTTACCTCTTGGTTAAACTAGTCAGTCTTCAGGTCAGTTCCATTCTGGTTGAATGGGTCGGTTCTGTCCCGAATGAATGGATGAATCTTCCTCAGGTTGGTCCCATCCTGGTTGAATATGTGGAGCTTTCATCAGATCTGTTCCATCCTGGAGGAATGGGTGAATCTTTCTTGGGTAGTTCTTTTCTGGTTAAAGAGGTGGAACCTTTCTTGGGTCAGTTTGATCCTGGATGAGTGGGTGAATCTTCCTTGGATCAGTTTCTTTTTGGCTGAGTGGGTTGGTTCCATCCAGGTTGAATGAGTGAACATTCCTGGGGCATTTCTGTCCTGATTAGGTTGGTCAGTCTTCCTTGGATCAGTTCCATCAGGTTCAGAGGGTCAGTTCTGTCCTGGCTGAGTGGGTGGAGGCTTACCAGGGTCAATTCCCTTCAGATGAATGAGGATACCCTCAGCTCATTTCTGCCCAATGTGGCCTAGGCCCCGTTTTGCCCATGGGTGCAGTTCTTCCTTCCCAAGCAGCCATAGTCCTCATCCTGGTTACAGAGAACATGTACCTTGGGTTACTATCAGTAAGCAACCTCCCATGATGCTGCCTGAGTGAAGAGAGAAACCTGTCTCCTCCTTGGCCCGGCTACTTGTTTGAGGCTGGGGATATCCTTCTAGCATGTCATTGGCCTCCATGGACACTGCAGGCAGGGGACCCAGCTGCTGTTCCCAGGCTGCAGCCCTCAGACCTGAGTATCCAACAGGGCCACTGGATGGGTCAGCAAATTCTTCCTCTGAGAGTCTGGAATGCACATTACCCAAGGAGGGAGATGTAGTTTATCCTTTCTACTGCCAACAAACATGCCAGCATCTGCTAGGCCTCATACTGTGATGGATCAGGATCCCGTCCCTCAGCCCTTGCAGTGACCTAGACAGCCCGTGCTATGATGGTGTATATTATGCAGACATCAGGTGTCAGGGTGTGGACTATGACCACAACATAAGCAGAACTTACCATTCAGACAGGTGTGCCTGGAGCTCACAAAGCCTTGAACTCATGTGAATATGCATAGTTGGAGGGCTGTGTAATAGCCTTGATTTTACCAAAATGGTGAGTTCAGCGTTATTTTTAAACCAAACCTCATTCTCTGTTCCTGGACATGATTCCATGAGACAGTGTTGGCCTTGTCCACTTCCATGGGGTGGGTGTAGCTTTTCAGGAAGGGATGAGTTCTGAGCAGAATTCTCAATTTAGTTCATTGTACTTGAGCACCATGATGTGCCAGACACTTACAAGGTACGGGACACAGGTGTAGCTGATCCAGGGCTTATTTAGAGGATCTTTGCATGGCTGGAGCTTGCCTGGGAGGTAAATGAACTCATCCAGGAGGTGGGCAAACCAGGTGAATTAGGGCAGGATGTGGTTCTGGACCCTTGTGTGCCAGACATGTGCCTTAGAAGATTGCTCTGACAAAGTCTGTGGAGAAGAGATGCATGTGAGTAACTTCAGCCCTAGTATGTTCATTCAAAGACTTAGACCTTTTCTGAGACTCAGCTCAGTGTAGTAGGAACAAGCTCCTCAGGACATTATCCCTGGGCAAGGACACCGGGGCTCTCCAGACCTCAGCTCTGAAGTGAGGAGGATACCCCAAACCTAGAGCAAGAAAGACACATGGGCTCTCAGAAGCCCAGCTCTGGAGCGGTGAAGGCACCCTGGACTCTCCTTGCAGTTTCTTGGTGATAAAAAGGGCACAGGCAGAAGTTAGGGACTTGGGTTCCAAGAGAAACTTGGACTCATAGGAGCTACTTAACCTGAGAAAGTTTCCTTCCTACAGCAATAATTCTTCATTTGTAAGTTGTGAGTAACTCTGATCCCTGCCTGTGACTGTTAGCAGAACCCCGTGAGATCAGAGCTACACAGACAGGAGGGACTAAGGCACTTGCTTCTGAAGTTGCACCTCATTTTGTAACTGAGGACCATCTGATTCATTTCTTAAGCAAAAATAGATGAATAAATGCCAACATCCATGGTGTCCATGAGCTCTACAGAGGCAGATGTATAGAAGGATTTGAATTTTCAAGTGACTCAAGGGGCCTTTTCCATTCTGAAAAGTGCAGCACTGCCACTCTTGTGAAGTGTTTTAAGCCTCACGTGATAAACTTGCAGCTTAAGCTGGTGTTTGTCTGAGTTTCCCTGTGCTGCCAGCCCCAGGCACTCTCTCCACAGAAATGAGGTCATGAGCGACCCCTTCGTAGCTGTGGCTGGCAGTTTTCAGCTGCGGCCAGCAGGTCTGCGTGCAGTTGCCCCCCTTTGCCAGACATCTCACTCCCTCTCTGACACTTCTCTCCCAGGTTTTCCCACCCCTTTATATTTTTACTCCAAGTGAAACATTTTCACTTTTACACTAATCTCCCCTGTACACGGAAGTGGCCAGGCTCAGAACATATGGACAAATGACCAGCATTGGTCGTGTGCTTACTGCAGGCTGGAGTGTGTGTTTGCCTGAATTAGCACACGCATTGCTCACAGCAACCCTCTGAGCAGGTCTAAGGGCCCTCTGAGGTCCATTGTGGAGAAGAGTCGAGAGCTGCCCAAGGTGAGCAGCTCCGGCCCAGCTGTCTGGGTGTCCCTGGGGCTCAGTTTGCCATGGAAGTCCCTGTGCACATGTGAGTGCATGTGCACACGTGTGCACACCTGTGTGTGTGATCACATCCCTGTGCATATGTGTAGCTGTGTGCATGTGTGTTTGATCACATCCCTGTGCCTATGTGTAGCTGTGTGCATGTGTGTGTGATCACATCCCTGTGCATATGTGTAGCTCTGTGCATGTGTGTGTGATTACATCCCTGTGCATATGTGTAGCTGTGTGCATGTGTGTGCTAGGGCAGAAGTGCACAGACGAAAGGCAAGCGGAAGCATTTCGGCATAATTAAAAATGATCATCCGGCCTTGAGATCCACGTGGATGATTGCCAAAGTTTCCTGGCCCTTTCCCGCCTGGGCTGCAGCGATTTACTCAAGAGCCAGCCCTGCTGCAGACTATAGTCTCCAGGCTTTGCTGCCGGACAGGGCCTGCCCTGGTTATCTCTGCCCCCAGCACCTAGCTGGGTGCTGGACGAAAGCATGGATGCACGCCAAATCAATGAATGAGGCGGTTTCATATGGAAGTACAGTCACAGAAATTCTGTGAATGTTCAGAGGAGAGGCTGGATTTAGTTGGAAGAGTTCAGGGAGCACAAAGCACTCGTTAGGGTTCAGGAACCCAAGGTAGGGAAACACCACTGCCGGGGATGGGCAGCTGCCCTTGGCTGGGACTCTGGATGAGGAACCCAGGCAGCTGTGGCTTCCTGCAGGGCGCTGAGAAGTCCACACTCAGGACTGATGTGGAGTCCCTGGGCCTGCGGGGAGGGGTGCTGGTCTGCTGGCTGCCAGATGCTGCCTTTCTGCTCTTTGGTCTCAGGCTGAGCCCAGGCACAGACACAAGTTCCTGGAGGCCCAGCCAGCAGAGTGGGTGGAAGAACAGCAGGTCCCCAGCCGATTCCCACAGAGCGCAGCGCTGGTTCCATTGAAGAGGATGTTGTAAAGAGGGAACTGTGTGGAGTGGCCGTTGCTGTGAGGGGGCGTGTGACCTCCTTTACCGGCAGAGAGGCGCACTGGGTTCTCCCTCTTCTGGGAGCTGGCTTTTGTCATCTTGGGTATGGGGATAAAGAGCCAGGCACACTGTCAAAGGCCCAGCTGGAGAGGGAGTGGTCGGGGGAGTATCAGAGGTCAGGTGACACACATGCGTGTCCAACCACCAGGCAGTGCACCCTGGTCCTCTCCCAGCAGCTGTTCCCTCTCCCTTCCTCCTCTCAGCACACACTGGGGTGGATTCCACACTCTCATCTGCTTTTTCAACAAACAGCATGTTTGCAAAGGGACCCCAAAGAACGTTAAAGGCCATGTGCCCCCAAGGCACAGTCGCATGGTGTTGGAGGGCTTTGGGCCCCAGTGTTGACTTCCTTACCTACAGGAGGTGCCCAGGTACACACAGGTGAGGCCTCAGGCGCAAAACCCTTGTGGGGACAGTCACCTGCACAGCCCACGCCCGGCAAGGGCCGACATAAAAACGAGCCTATCAACAGGAGCCAAGAGAGAATCAGCTTCTGCGTAGAGCCAGCGGCAGCAGCGAGGAGGACAGGCGTCTTCTGGGCTGGTCCAGCGCCCAGCCCTGTCACTAGGGCCATGAAAGGCCCATGATGGAAGCTCCCCACAGGTCTGCACTGAGCATCCGTGTGTGATGTGGGTGGCACTGAGGGATATGCTGGCTACCACTCAGGCACCTGCACCACTGTCCCCGGCGATGTCACCCAGATCTGTGCAGGGGCCCTGCAGCGGAGCCCTCAGCCTCTCCCCCGCAGGCTTCTACGACATCAAGGTGATGCTGGCCCTGACAGAAGTGCTGAAAAGCCCCCTCCCTTCAGTTTCTGGAACAGTCTCTCAAGTACTGGTGTTAATTCCTATTCAGCTGAGGTAGGGTCCATGAGTGAGGCCCTCAGGGCCTGGGCTTCCTTTGTTGAGAGACCTTTGGTTGTTGGTTTAATCTCTTTGTTATTTGGCCTGCCAAGGTTTTGTATTTGTTCTTGAAGTGATTTGTGTGTCTCTGTGAATTCTCTGTCTCTGTGCGGCCTGGTGTGTCAGCACGCTGTTGTTCACTGTAGTCTCTTACAGTCCTGTTGCGTGTTAATTTCTGACTTCAGAAGTCAGTCTTTCTTTTCAGTCTGGCTAAAGGTTTGTCGGTTTTTGTTTTTGTTGTTTCAGTACTGGGGCTGAACCCAGAGCCTCTGCGCACAGCTCTATCCCCACCCTTTCTTTATTTTTTACTTTGAGATGGGGTTTTGCTAAGTTATTGCTACCCAAGTTAAGCTCAAACTTGGGATCTTCCTGCCTCAGCCTCCCAGCAGTGTTCACAACTGCCAGTTTCCAGCCCTTGTACTTCTTCTGCCCAGGATGGTGCAGGATGGGCTTCCCATGAGCCCCCAGGCCTGTGTGTGCTGCTGTGTCCTGTGTACCAGGGGCTAAAGAGCCCAGGAGCCTCCAAGAAGGTCACTGGGTAGGTGCCCTGGGGACAGAGAAAGGCAGGTGGCACAGGGAGGGCACCTGAAGAGAGTAGCCCGGGCCAACCCCATGGTCTCCCATGGGTGCAGCTGTTTCCCAGGAAGTGTCCGCTGTGTCTGCAGTTTGGGAAAGTTGCCCTAACTCCACCTCCAACCCGTTCTCCACCCACCCTGTGACGAGGTAGCACTGTGTGCTTGAAGGGCCAGCCGAGGGTCGGCAGGCAGCTAGGAAGACACGAAAACAGTGCATTGCCTGTTGTTACCCTTCTTCCTGCCTCACGAGCTGCTGACAGAGCAGGTACTAAGACAGGTAAATTAAAAGGAAGGGGCAGAGCATCCGGGTCCTGCAGTGAGCCACACATTCACATCCTGCCTGAGCCCGGGGAGATGGTTGTACACCGATGAGCAGCACCTGTGATTGCTTTGTCGCAATGACAAAAGGGTTGTGAACAACTGGAAATTAAGAAACTAAGATGTCTTCCACATTTTGTTTTGTTACCTCATTTTCACAAAGAGAAATTATCAGTCCCTAAGTATTTAGTATATCTGTACATACTTATTTTTAAAAAACTGATAGTCCAAGTCCTCGTTACACTTTTCAGTACTGCTACTTGTTTTGGTACCTTGTTAGCGTGTCTGTTGTCACGGTGATAATTTTATGAGAGAACGTAGAAATTTCTACACATAACCAGGAAATGCATCCTACACAGTAAGAATGAGATGCATTGTCAACATGATGCATTATTAAATTTAATTCATTTTGTTAAATTTTTAATACCTACACCAGTGGTGGCGAACCTGTGTCACCTGTGCTGCAGCAGGCTGTTTGTAGCGCGGAAAGCTCTAAAAGGTTCGCCATCTCTGAGTACTGTGCTTTTCCACAGCCTCATTCATAATGCAGGCTAAGTGTTAGCAAGAGTGGGACGTATGAGGGGAGCGATAATGGGCTTGCTCTTCGCTGTGAAGGGAGATTAGAATTATTAAATTACATGCTAATGGAGAAATAATGCAAAAGATAAAAGCATGACAACTTTGTATGGCTGTTGAGTCTGGACTAGAGGATGTAGTGTTGCTATTTAAAAGGTGAATATTGAATTTCCTCTGAAATTTGTTCATAATTATATTAAGTATAATATATTCTAATTATTGCCTCCAACACAATCAAGTGCTGTGGTGACACTTGACTTTTGAAGAAGAAAGACCCTGAATGCCATGGGAAGAGGCAGGAGGGGCCTCTGTGAGCCCAGGACCCCCCAGGAGTGCTGATGTCCTCTTCTACCTGGGCACTCCTGGACAAGTCCTCCGGCCAGGCTCCAGGGACCCACAGAGTTGTGCCTGTCCTTGTCACAGGTTTTTGTGTCTGAGCTGTCCCAGGCCCTTGTAGTGCTAAAGCCTGGAAAGGGGCATTTGAGGCCTAGCCCTGCACTGGTCACCTGGCCACACAGTGACTGTGGAGCTGGGGTTGGGCACAGGGAAAAGCCTGTGTCTCTGTCTCCCCTGGGTCCATGCACTGGGATTCAGACTGGGGGCCCTAAGCTCTGAGGTGACTTCAGCCCCAGGATCATCCCCAGCCAGGGATGGGGCCATAGGAGGCTGTGGAGGGAGACCCGGGGCAAGAGCCTCGAGGCAGGAAGAGTCCATGACCTAATCCCAGTGGGTGGTGGCTGGGGAGGAGCCAGCCCTAACCTGGTCTCTGCTGTCCCTTTCAGCCCTGAGCTCTGATGACAAATGCAGCAAGTGGCAGTGTGCAGAGTGCTTAGAAAACCAGCACTGAGAAAGCCTGCCAGCCTGGGATGCATTGTGGAAAGACAGAGTGGCCAGAACATGGAGCCCCACAGGAACCTGAGTGTGAGGCAAATGAGTCCAGGCAGCCCATGCAGCCTTATTTACTGTGGGAGCCTGGTCTGGATCTGGCCTATGCCAGGGTTGGCACACAGATAAAACACAGAGAAGCCCAGGCCTCAGGGAGCCAGCCATCCCAGAGCCCTTGTCCTCAGGCAGCCCTCTGTCCCAAAGCCCAGGTGCTCAGGGAGCCATAGTCCTAGGGCCCAAGTCCTGAGGAGCCCACAGTACTAGAGTCCAGGTCTTGAAAAGCCCACTGTCCCGGGGCCCAGGTCCTGAGGAGCCCACTGTTTAAAGCCCCTGGCTCTGTGCTTCCTCTCCACCCATTCGCCTGAGGGAAAAAGGAGACTTCATTTCTTGCCTTTTTGGCCCCAGTGGGAGCCAAGTGTTGCCCTGGGACTAACACGGAGGCAGGGACAGCAGGATACAGCCCAGAGCTAGGGATGTGCAGCAAATCCCAGGATCCAGTTCTTTAGGTTTCATAAACCCTGAACTTTACAAATAACAACTCAAGTGAGTGTCAAGTAGGAACAGTTACAGCGATGATGATAAAGCCAATAAACGCTAATTGTCCCTCAGCCCAGGGCCCTGGCTCTCCATCAAACTAAGTCCCATCACATAGGGGTCACAGTGTGGACTCAGAGACTCCAGAGCCACACCCCTAATGAGGCAGAGCTGGTTGCTGCTCTGGTGGTCCACCCTTGGGCTGGGCATTGGGCTGCAGCACAGCTACTGATGTCCACTCCTGAAGCTGGATCACCCAAGTGCCTTGTGCCTCGTGTCAGACCTCTTGGTCTCCACAAAGTGGACTCTTAGGTGTGCGAACAAACTCGTAACATGGAGGGCACCCTGAGAATCCTCCCTAGATCCATCCCAGGGCAGAGCATCCCTTCTACTGGAGGCCAAGGGGCAGGAGACCCTCAGGACACTCATTCTGAGGGGAAAGCAGGGGAAGAAACTGAGATACAGCAGTGGAGCACAGCCTACATGGGGTGAGGAAGGGTCTGCATCTCCAGCCACATCCCCAGAAGAGCCAGGTCTGTCCTTGGCGAGTGTGGCAGGCAGCATGGTGGTCCCCACATGGGCAGATGGATTGAGGAAGCCACATGCACTGCTCACCTCCAGGGGAACAGGTGGCATTGAATGATTTTGTGGTTAAGGCACACATGTAAGACATGTTAGCTTACCAAGTGGTAATACTAATTAAATACTAAATGTTAATTTTCAGATTTCTTAAGCTGAATCAAAATACTCAAATCTAATGGAAATATAGCTAAGTTTCCCCCAAAAAATGTTTTATTAGTACCTCAGAATCTGTTGAAAGACCTAACGAATTTGAGATGTTAAATATTTGCCATTGTAAAGGGAGCAATCAAACTATATGGTAAATGTTTAAATAAAAAATTGTTGCAGTGAAAGACACTGCTCTTAATCCCCCTCATGATGCTCTGCCTCACACTGAACACATCCCATGGTTCTCGCACTTTCTGGAGCAGTTCTGGAAGTCTTTCTTGAGTGTCTTTATGAGGTGGGATAAAAAATGCAATGAACTCTGCTGCTGAGCACCATCCAAAGGAAAGGCAGGCTGGTAAAGGCTGTGTCTTCATCCACCTCATTCACTGGGTGTGGCACCAGGTGATTCTCTCTCTTCCCCAAAGTCTAAATGACTGTGAAAGGGAAATGTTTTAAATCAATTCAGGACATCAAGTCAGCCAGGACAGCGCAACTAGAAACACTCAGGAAAGGGGACTCCAGACCTGCTGCAGGAAGTGGTAAGGATGATGGGATAAGTGTGCTCAAAGTGAGGGGGCTTCATTGGGAATGTGTCTTTTACTGCAACAGTTTTGTTTTATTTGAACATTCCTGTGCTTTTTGATCACCCCTCATGAACATCCTTTGAGGACAATATTTCCTCAATGCTCCCACACTGAGCACTAGGGGTCCCCTGAATGCCCAGAGCACCAATGGGCACTGTGGCTAGAAAAAGTGGCTCCTATGGCGGGGGAGCTGCATGTGTTGCTGCTCCAACATGGGGCTCCCATCAGTATGGCCGCGAGGTACTAAGTGACATTTTTGTTTTTCCAACAGACCAGCAGTACTCATGGTCCCCAACGCAGCACTTCAATGAGGAAAGATACTCTCCTGTCCCTAGGAACATGAAAGGCTTATCCGCAGGTCGAAACCAACCACCGTTGTGCACTGGTCACACGTGTGGTTTAACGCCCCCGGACGACTGCGAGCACCCCCAGGACCACCTGCGCCATGGGCAGGACATGCGGCAGCCCTACCTGCTCAGCCCAGCCGAGAGCTGCCCGCTGGACCACCACCGCTGCTCACCCAGGAGCTCCGTGCACTCGGAGTGTGTGATGATGCCCGTGGTTCTGGGAGACCATGTGTCCAGCAGCACCTTTCCCAGGATGCACTACAGCTCCCACTACGACGCGAGGGATGACTGCACCATGTCGCACGCCAGCACGAAGGTCAACCGCATCCCTGCCAACCTCTTGGACCAGTTCGAGAAGCAGCTGCCCTTGCACAGGGACGGCTTCCACACGCTGCAGTACCAGAGAGCCTCGGCCGCACCCGAGCAGCGCAGCGAGAGCCCGGGCCGGATCCGGCATCTGGTGCACTCCGTACAGAAGCTCTTCACCAAGTCGCACTCACTGGAGGGCTCCTCCAAGAGCAACGTCAACGGGACCAAGGGCGACAGCCGGGGCGACGACCACCACCATGGCCACCACTCCAAGCACAGCAAGCGGAGCAAGAGCAAGGAGCGCAAGCCTGAGGGCAAGCACAAGTCGAGCATGAGCAGCTGGTGGAGCTCAGACGACAACCTGGACAGCGACAGCACGTTCCGCACGCCCAGCATGTCCACCCGGCACCACATGGACCACCTTGCCCACTGCTACCCTGAGGCCCTGCCCAGCCCCTTCGGGGACCTGTCCCTGAAGACCTCCAAGAGCAACAGCGACGTCAAGTGCTCGGCCTGTGAGGGCCTGGCGCTGACGCCCGACGCCAAGTACATGAAGCGCAGCTCCTGGTCCACACTCACGGTGAGCCAGGCCAAGGAGGCCTACCGCAAGAGCTCGCTGCACCTGGACAAGCCGCTGGCCCACCCGGAGGTGAAGCCCGCCCCACGGCCGTGCCACTACCTCCAGGTAAGGCACCCTGCTGGGTGGCCCGTGTGCACGGGTCACAGCGGTTATCACCTTCGCCTGGCGGGGAAGGCAGTACACTGGCGTGCGGAGCGATGCTGAGGCGCCTGTGTGCTGTAGGAGCTGGAGTCAAGCTCACTAGCCTGCACTTTGCCTCTCACCCTTGCGTGTTTGTGCCAGGACACTCCAGGCCTCTCCCAGTGTGTGGGGCGTGGAGTGATCACGTGACACATCGCTGTGATGGGTACTGATCAGAGCAGAGTGACGGCCACTCAGCCTCCTCCAACAGTAGTTATTTTTAGGGAACTTTCGATCCCTTTTCTGGTTGTTTTGGAACATGTTTTATTGTAACCCGTAGCCTCCCTCCTGTAACTTTGAAGTGTGTAACACGTGGTCATTCACTGTTGTCACCGTGTTGTAAATAGGTCCCTGAGATTTTCCCTCCAGTTGAGGAGGTTTGTGACCTTTGACCGACGTCTCCCCACCCTCCCCTGCTCTGCTTTGTGAGCCCCAGTGCTTTAGCATTCCCAGGAGTGGGACTGTGTGCCAAACTTGTGGGTCTTGCACAGTGTCCTCCGTGTTCTGCCATGTTGCTGCACATGGCAGGGTTTCCATCACTTTTGAGGCAGAGGACTATCCCGTGTGTCCAAACACCACCTCGTCCTATCACTCACACACTGGTGGACCGACCCTGAGGTTGCTTCACTTTCCTGTGAATAGCGCTCAGTGATCTCAGGCAGCTTGGTAGGAAGCCACAGAGACTAACGTTGGCCGTCGGGCCTCTCAGGACTTACTTTCACTGGACATCACTGTAAACACGATGGGCCACTCCTGGAGGCCCAGAGATACACTGGCCTTGTGGCATGTGGGCCTCTGAAGCTGCCAGTGGTGTGGGCTTGCCTGTCTCCTGAGCTGCAGCCAAGCTGGCAGTGCCTTTGACCCCGTGGTACAGGAAATCTGTTTCTCTCGGGTGGGGCTGAGATGAATTTGCCAAGAACAAGATGGATGACAGACAGTGGCTGCCAGGAGTCGTCACACTGTGGATCCCTGCATTTACACAGCTCCCTCTCCACCTCCTCATCATGCTGTTACCCATCACCAGGGATGCCAGGAAGCTCTGGCTATATCAGTGCCTGCCCGCCCACCATGCCATGGCAGAGGACCTGCTGCAGCTCCTGCTGCAGGCCGTGGTGCCTGCTAGCAAGACCAGTGAGTCTCTCTCGGGCTTCCTGAACACTCATACTGTATTAGGTGGCCTCGCCTCCACGCATCTCTCCGGCTTGCCTGGGAGCAGGTGCCATGGCCCCGTTGGTCTGGAGAAATCATCCAGGAAGCATTGGTAATGGTGCTAGATGCCCACTGAGCCGCCAGGTGACCAATTATCAGAACAGAGACAGCTGTGGACTGGCGCAGAGCCCGTGGTGCAGACCCTGCCCAGCCCGCTCCTCCTGCACCTTGACCCGGATCTTGGGCCAGTTCTGAAAGTGATGCTAACTACATCACAGGTGGAGACAGATTTATTCAGACACAAATTGCCAGTTGCATAAAACACTATTTTGATAGCAGGGAAGCTGCTTGAACTTCACTTGTAGTTGGCAAACTTTAACATCCTCATGCATGTGAAGATTTATCTCTCCTTAGCTAAAGGGACACAGTGAACGTACTCCCACTGTGTCATTATCTTGCCTCTTCTGTTTACCTGGGAGAGGTCTGCTTTGGTGTCTGGTGAACACATTAGGACAATGCTGCCACCCTGGCATTTCCCTGGGCTGCCTGGCCCGTGCCGCCCGCTGCCCCGTGGCTCCCAGTGCAGCCCTGCCTGGGCAGCTCAGGCCCCCAGACAGCCCACATAAGTGTTCAGCTATGAGAAATTCCACTGGCCCGGGAGAGTGAACGTCACACAAGGAGCCCGTGCTTGTCCCGCCATCAGAGGCCGTGGAGCAGGTCCGTCTTGCTCCACCTGCTCCTCCCCAGGCCCCCAGCCCCCCAGAATACATAGTTGTGTCTCTGAACACCTCCATTCGCACTCTCATTCCTGAAAGATCCACTGACGGACAGGACTCCTGACACAGCACAATACCGATCGCACAACTGAACCGTAATTCTTCAGTATGTTCAAAACTGAGTTACTGCACAGATTGCCAAGGCGAAGCCTTCTTTCCAGCGGGTTATCTGTGTCAGGGTGCGGAGGAGGGGCCGTCATGGGCTGCTGCTCTGAGTCTCTTCCCCTCTGCCCCTCTCCCATCTCCACCTTTGGACTATTTTACATTTTGAACGCCTTAGGTTTGGCAGCAGAGTGCTGGCCCACGACCCGTGGCCTGGACTCCATCCAGTGTCCCTGCAGATGCCCCTCAGCCCTCTGTCTCAGAAGGTCCCCAGTGCTGCTGTGCTTGGACCCTGCCCATGGCTCCTGCTGTGCTATGTTGGTCTCAGTCATTGCTCTCAGCTGGCCTTGGAGGGCATCGGAAGCCTCGTCAAGCACCCCATCTCTGCGGGGCCCCTGCTCTGCTGGACCTGAGGGCACCAAGAGCCAGCATCCATGAGGGGTCAGACGAGCTGCGGTCTCAGTGTAGTCATTTTGCGGGCTTCCGAACATCATGTCTGTTGGGAGCACCATGAAAGACGAAACTGACAAACTGTGATCTGGTACCGTGAAAAGATGTGGCTCAGTGGAAGGGAAGCATTCAAGTGAATCCCCTGTACTAAGCACATAATGTGTGAGCAGCAGGGAGGACGGTCACGGCGGCCGCCTCCCCTGCGACCAGCTCGTGACCAGCCCGTCCTCACTGCAGCCAGCCTCACTGCCCTCTGGGATCACGCATCCTGCGAAGTTAATCTGCACACCATCATCCCACAGCCAGACAGGGCCCTGGCCTCAGGCTGGGTAGGTTGGGGGCCCCCAGAAGCACCCCAGAACCGTTGTCCACGAGGGCCCTCCCCTCCAGCAGCAAACTCCACTCCCCTCCACCCCAGCAAGGCAGCAGTGCCACCTTCCATCCTCATTGTCCCCAGCGGTCGCCTGGCTTACGGTGGGGGCCTCGTGAGACCACAGCACCACAGGGCACAAGTCACCAAAGGAGCCCCCTGCTGACCACTTACACTTCCTGATGGAAAGATGCAGATTGCCGGCTCCTCACCAGCCTGCTTTGACTTCAGAACTGCACTTTAGTTCAGGGAACTAAATGGATTTGTCTGTAGGTGCTGGTGTAAGAGTTAGAAGAGCAGGGAGGGAGATGTAAATGTTCAGGATCTCCGTTCATTTTCTCTCCAAAAACTGGAGCTCTGCATGAACAGAGGATGGCGGTTCACTTCCACCTTCAGCCTGAACTGAGCATGGAGTTAACACCGAAGAAGATTGTAAGTCAAACATTGTGCACAGACCCAGAAGAGGTCCTGGCCCATATTATTCCTCCCCAAGCTCTTGTTCTGTGTTTTCTGCATTGCCAAACAAACTGCCCAAGACCACGTATCCGATGCCTTTGGTGGGACAGTGGGCAGGGACTCGGTGCGGCCTGGCCTGGGGGCCTCCAGGGAGGGCATTCGCCTGCGCCCCGTGCCCTTCCACCCTGTCCCTGGCTATCCTGCCCCTGGTGTCTGACATAGGATGACCCTCGCCAGCCCTCAGGGGACTGCCCGGTCCACCTCCCTTTCCCAGGCAGCCGGGAGGGGTCGCTTTTGCCACATCTAGAAGCCATGGTAGCTCAGGTGGGAGACGGCCTGTGAGATTCGCTGCTGTCATGTTTTGTTTATCTGTTCTCTATGTCCTTTCCCCGCTTGTTTGCTTGTATTGTGTGGGGTTCTCTCTGTATTAAAATTCTGATCCAGTTCTTCATCTGCTTTGCTCACGGGTTTGCACTCGCGTGTTCGCACGATGATCTCTGTAGCCCTCCCACGTCCGGACAAGAGATTCTCATGAGCAGATTTGTGGCAGGGCAGCAGTTCCCTCAGGCTTGCATGTCTTAGAAAGGCTGCTTCCCTTCGCTTTGGAAAACTAGCTTTCCTGGATATAGTGCCCTTGGTTGGCAGATTCTTTCTGATTTTCTCTTTTATTTTGCACTTTAAATTATTTATATTTTGGGTTTCTCACATAGGAGAAGCTGTGTGATGTCCAAGCCGTGGCAGACAGTCTTCAGTTTGGGTTCTGTTTTCTTTTGGGGTGTGGAATGTGCCACCCCATTCTCTCCTGGCCTGTGCAGAGAGAGAAGTCTGCTCTGAGGCTAATGAGGTTTCCCTAGATAGGACCTGATGCTCTCTCTTTCTGACTGTAGAATTATCTGTCTCGTACTTTTCATGGTTTGACTGTATTCTGCCGCATAAAAGACCTTTATTTAGTCAAATTTATTTTGAGTCCTTTGAGATGCATGGATCTAGATGTCCACATTTTCCCCAAATTGGGGAACATTTTACTTACTATTTTGTTGAATCTTTTCTATGCCTTCTCCTCAACTCCTTCTGGAATACCCATAATTCAAATATTTGTTTGTTTAATAGTGCTCTAGAGTTTTTTCAGGCTTCATTAATTCTGTTTAATTCTATTTGTTTGGGTTACCTCAAAGGACCTGTCTTCGGGTTCAGAAATGCCTGTCCCACTTGACGTGCCTGTTGTTGGGGCTCCGCAGCATTTTTAGTCTGCATATTGTGATTTTCAGCTCTGGGATTCATGTGACTCTTTTTAGTGATCTCTCTCTCCGGAATCCCTCCTTTGGGGCATGGACCGCTTCCTGCTGCGCTGGCTCTCTGTGTTCCTGGTGTCTTGCTGAGTTTCCCTGCAGTTGAATGAACTCTGGGTCAGGCAGGTCCTGAGTCCCTGCCTGTGGGCTGAGCCTGTGTTTTCCTGCCGCCTCTGTCCTGGCTGACCCTTGCTCTGGTTTCATGAGTGGCTTCTGAGTGTGCGAGTTGCCGGCTTCATTACCTGTGCCAGCTCTGGTGAGAACACGGCCTTCACGGAGCTCCTGTGGCTGTCACCGAAGGAACAGGAAGGACTGTGGCAGTGGAATCAGCAGCCACACCGCGGTGGCTGTGAGGGAGTGAGGGGCAAAGAGCAGGACGCAGCACAGGGGAGATGGGCAGGCGCCAGCCCTATAGGAGGCAGGCTCTGCTCTGGTCTTTGGCATCGGCTCCATAATCCAGACCCGGGCCTGTGGAAGGAGGGGAGTGCAGCCTATCTCCTGCCGCCTCCTGTGGGTGGGGGTCCAACTACTTGGCAAAGACCCCAGTGAGGAGGCACATCCTTCCTCTGCTGCTCCAGGGGGCATCCAGGTGCCCCACGTGAACTCCATGAGACAGGCCCTTCCCTGTCCCTGGAGGGTCAGGGAGGATGGAGGAGCCCAGGATGCCCACATCTTCAGGAAGCCTGGCTGAGACCTGTTGGGGCTCCCAGGTCTGGGTCCCACAGTGCTGACAACCTCTCAGGACGCTTCCACTCTCAGGGTCTCAGGCAGAGGCGTAAGCTGAGCACCACAGCAGGTACCCTGGAGACACCCAAGCCCCACTGGATGAAGAGTGGCAGCATCATCCCCTCTGCTTTCGATCCCCTGGTCTGGGACTGGCACAGGGAAGCCTCTCTGCTCACCCTCAAGCCTGTGGGGAGAGCCTTCCCCATCACAGCAAAGGCTAGGAGGGACAGAAAGGAAGGAGACCAGCTGCACATGGTGAGTCCTGGGGTGTGAAAAGTGGTATGCAAGGCCCCAGGTGGGAGATGCCTGGCTGTGAACAGAGTGCGCTGCTCACACACTCCGGACGAGGGGCCTCAGTAGCCACGCGCGTCACCAGGGCCACACGGGCAGCCAGGAGGAATTAGGGCAGCATGAGCAGAAGTCTGCACTGTGCTCCCAGCGGCAAGGATGGGCAAGGCGGCCAGCGTGGGACCAGCCATCAGGATGCCTGCATCAGGCTCTGGGATGGTGCTGTCCCTGGGCTACAGGGCAGGGGGACAGCGAAGTGGAAGAGAGGACCCCGCGGAGGGGGGCTGCATGTGAAAGGCAAACTTGTGATGCACTGCTAACGTCCCTGAGCAGGGGCTGTCCCTGCACGACTGAAGGCCCCAGGGGCCCGAGCATCAGAAACACAGAAAACATAAGGCATGGCCGACACAGAGACAACACGAACCCAGAGTGCTTGGGTCCCCACAGTGAGCACGTGTGCTTCACACTGAGTAACAGTGCTCACACCTGCCTGTCGGAGCACACGTCAGATGCAGCTCCTGCTGCATTCTCTGTGGTGCGTCCTGGGCACCCGGCCCCCATTCCCCGGAGAGTGGCTGTGAGACACGGGCTCTCTCGACACTTCCCTCCTGAGCCAGGACTCCCAGGACCTGGTCACCCACAGGGCCTGAGTTGGGGGGAATCCGCCTCAGCCGAGTGCAGCCGCTCTTCCGGGTCAGTCGCTCCTTTCCATCCTTGCAGTCTAACCAGCCTTGTTTCCAGCGCAGCTCGCCAAGAGTGGCTCTAACGAGAGGAAGAGAGAGAAACGGAAAGAGCCGCAGAAGGGGAGGGAAAGAGCTTCTAGCCAAGGACACAGGACTGAGGAACAGCGAGGACCCCAAGGCTACGCGCTTCAGGACCCCACTCCCCACATGGCGTTGGTGCCACCATCCTGTGGAGCTGGAGCAGAGGGCCCCACGAGGACGTCAAGGCCGTGGTATGTGGCCTTTCTCCACGCTGCTTCCCAGAGCCCTTGGGCTCTCCAGCAGCTTCCCTTCCTCCCTCCTTCCCTGGACTCTGTTCTTTCTTCGGCCCACACGGCTGCCTCAGCTCCCTGGGTGGGAAGCCACGCAATGCAAAGGATCCTCATGAGACCCTGCCAGGTCCTGGAGACGCCTGGCCCTCGCTGGAGGACGGGTCCATGCTGGTGTCTGCACTGCTCTCCTCTCCACACAGCGACTCTGACACTCACACACCAGGTGTCCCATTTATAGAAATACTTCACATCTTCCTGGCTGTTCTAGAATGAATTTCATATAACCTACTGACATTCATGGTGACACACATGTGCACACGCTCACAGCCCCCACAGGGCGGGATCTCAGGTATAACAAAAGTGAAAAGAAATAACTAAAAACACTGATATGGAAGATGTTGGGCACAGCCGCAGAAGTGTTCAGCAGTGAAGACTCCGATGCCTGTTCCTAGGTGAAGAATCGCTGGCATCAGAAGCTGCAAACTATTACGGTAGGACTCAGGTGCCACTGGAGCCCTTGCCAGCCCCTGGGGTTTGGACACAGTAGACCGTGGCTCCTGGTAAAATGTCAGCGTCACCAAGTTCTCGTCTCTCCATTTTCATGGCAGTTGTGCTCCTGAAAAAAAATCCATTGCTCATCAAAACTGCAAAACACAAACCAAAAGCTTTTGTTTTATACAAAGCATAGTAAGGTCCAGGGCTCAGGAAGTTGTAAGTAGGAAAACTCATTTTCAGAGTCAGACAGATGTGAGCTGGGCCTCCCTTGGATATGGAAACAGTCTCCAAGGATGGAGAGGGGCGGCTGCCTAGTGGCCCCAAAGCTCTCCCAGACGTGGCTCACTTCCCTGCTCGTGCCGCCCCCTGGCGCCTGATTCACCTAGTGTGATTTAAAGCACAAACAAATGTATAGTCAGACGAGCGAGGCGGACACTTCCTGCAGGAACTCAGCTTTGGAAGATCTTTCTCTCCTTGGTTTCAACACCTGACAGAGAATATTATTATAGAACCCCCATCTGTGCCTTTAAAGGAAAGAAAGATATTTTAATATGCAGTGTGGAACCATCTTTACAGGGAGAGTCACAGTGTGCTGTGGTGCCCACCGCAGGTAGGTGCCCTTTGTGGAAACTACACGTGCTGTCCCCCCGGTGTGCAGGGAGGTCATGAGGGGCCGGTTCCCCCTGGATCTGCAGGGCTAGGAGCCAACTGGCAAGAAAGCACTCATCCTGGAAGCTGCCTGGGTCTTGTGCCACGCTGGCCTGCAGATTCTAGTGCTAACTTCTGGAACTGCTCCTCTGTGTTTTCGATAATCTTGGGACATATGCTTTGGAAGCATTGTTTAGTGCTTGAATTCTTACTTGGAAATTGACTCTGGTTTACATTTTTCTGCATTGATTTTTTTTGGGGGGGTCAAAGGCTATGAAACTGGCTCCTTAAATTGGGAACAGAAACATACAAACTGGTCTCATTTGCTAATTTGCAGGCTGTTGAAAAAAGTTTTCAGCTTGTGTTTTATGGAAACTTGTTTTTGAGTCACAAGCAAAATAATCCCTTAGCCTGCCAGAATGGATCTCTGTTGGTGGCATCTGTCCCCTTGCTGGTGACCACCTCCGGGCACATTCTCTTTCTGAGCCAGGTGCAGGGCTGTGCCATGGGTACCAGCTTCTCCAGCTCTGAGGTCCACTGGACATGTCAGGAAGCCGCCCAGGCACTGGGCACCAGCTCTGCAGCAGCCACCACTACCCTGTGTCCTCCTGGACTGGGCTCTCCTGCCCTGATCACACTCCAATTCACCTCATTTTTTGCTGGTCTTCTCTGCTGGAACATAGTATCAGTGAAAACATGAAAACGTTAAAAATATAAGTACGAGAAAAATAACTGGAGAGCCCACAGCGCCCCCTCCTGGTGCCCCTGCCAGCACCTGACATTATGTTCTGGCCCAGGCAGCCTCTCTGCTGGACAGGGTTGAGGGTGAGGGCTTGTATATGTCTCCAAACGCTCCTGTGCTGGAAATTTAACCGTGATTCATATGCCAGGGATGTGGAGGAGGGTTTGGAAAGGAGATTGGGATTCTATGAGGTTGAGAAGTTGTCCCAGGTAGCACTCCTGGTTTTACAAGAAGGGAAAGGATCAGGGTGGCAGCTGTCTGTGTCGCTCCTGACAGTGCCATAGGAGCCCTTCCTGGATGCCAAGCACAAGCGGGGCCTTGCTCTTGGGCTTCCGGCGATTCTTCAGAGAATGTCGGGCCAGTTCGAGGAACAAAAAGCAGACCAAGACACCCTCATGAACTTTTCACCTCTAAATACACGTTCTTCCATAATATTTTCGTTGTCTGAATAGTAGATTATAATATTTGAGGCCACTCCAGGAGAAGATACTATCATTCTTTCCTTCTTCACCCTAACGAGTGACCTGATGCTGGACACTGGCTCTCCTGTCCCTGATGCATCCCAGGAAGCTAAGCTGTGGTCAAACTGAACAGTATGCCAAGCACCGTGAAGATCCAACCCCTCCTGCCTCCCACTGCCTAGCTGAGGTGGCCCGGAAATGCCTGCTCACTGTATCCTCCTCCATCTGGCTATCAGAAACTGACTTTGGTGAGGAGACACACAGATGAGAGTTGTCAGGTGCCCGGAGAAATTCACCCTTTGTCTGTCATCGGTCACTTTCGCAGCGCTCAGCTACGCTTGGTGTTAGGAACTAATGTCTCCCCTGAAACTCAGATTCTGCCTGGCAAATAAATTGACATCAATTTTCTCAATTTCTAGCTTCTTGTTGACGGAGCCTTCTTTGTGTTACTAGGCCTATGGGTTACTCTGCCTGCTACTCTGGGGGCTCTGCAAGGTGCTCTGAACAGCTTTCACTTTGCCCAAGACGTCAGCCCTTCTGGTACCTTTAGATGTGCTCTACATTGTATAACTTCTGGCACAGAGCATGGCCTAAAGATGTCAAAAGCGCAGGCTGCAGGGGACCACAGACCCCACCTCAGAGCACACAGTGGATGCAGGGCTGGGCCACGGCTTTCCATCCCATGGAGCCCAATCCTTGTGGCTGTGTCTGCATTTGCCAATGCCACACTGCTATGGTCCAGGTGAGCTTCAGGTACTGGAGCCAACCCAAGGGACTGCTCCTTCCGAATTCAGAAGCAACCCACTCGTCCTCCCTGCGGGGGCTCTGCCCACAGGGGCATGATCCGAACAGCACCTGCCTGGTCAGCTTCAGGTACTGAGTGTGAGGAAGCACACTTCTCTGGCCCAGCTCCTGTCCTGGCCATCACACAGTGTCACGTAGGAAATGAACAGAGGTGCTGCGGCTACAAGGCCACTTTCCCACAGACGGTTCTGGGCCTGGGCTGCCAGAGGGAGTTGCAGGGCACCTGCTCAGTGCAACATAGAGCATGGACCGTGGCCTCGATATTCACAGGGAAAAGCACCAGTGCTGAAGACTTTCCTGTGGAATGTAACCAGTGTCTCTGTCCCCAGCAGGAAATGGACACGGAATGCTGGGGCCACGAGCTTCATGTGATGGGTGGGGACCGGGAGTGTTTGGAGTTCCCTGCCCTCTGCAGCTGCAGGCTGCCAGATTTTGCTTCCTTCTATTTAGGCTTTCAAGTCAGCTATATCAAAGCTACTGTGCCATCAGGAAGGAACGGGCCTGGAGCTGCCTGCCTGGGCCATTTTCAGAAGCGTCCCATTTACCTGCCCATTCTGTGTGTGAGGGAGAGACAGACTTTCAGTTCCGTGGATGAAAGGTGAACACCAAATACTGCCCTGCTGGGTCCTGATTGCCAAGCCTTGAGCCAGAACTGCAGCACGAAGGCCCAAAGGGGGCTTCCCGGCGGGCTGGCGGGGGTGCACGCCCTGCACCAACCCTCACGAGCCACGTGGGGCCAGGTGCTCGGGCTTCAACGGAAGGTGCATGTGGTTGGTAGAGATGATTTGGAGCGACCTCTGGAGCTAAACCTCCGCTCCCTTACTGGGCCACAGCGCAAAGAAGTTGTAAGTGGCCTGGGCATTTCCTCCTCCTTCCGTTCTTCCATTCTTTCTCCATTTCCAGTTTTCTCAAGATGCAGTTTCCTTTTATGCCAGAAATAAGTCTAAGTGTTATCAATGTTTTTTCCCAGCTGCTGAAAAAAATTGATTTCTCCCTTCCTACTTTCCTGATATTTTCTCACTTTTTCCATAAGGCTTCTGTTACTTTTATAATGGGAAGAAGACCAATAATTTCATATTCGTGTCCTTTTAGGATCCAAAGGACAGTGGTGAGAGCCACCTCTCTCTGCATCTCATTGTGGATGAGGGGCGGTAGAGAACGCACTGCCCAGCACAGCCGGAACCAGCCTGATGCTGCGTGTGCTCTCTCCTAGGTGCCTCAGGATGAGTGGGGTGGGTATCCCCCCGGCGGCAAGCAGGACGAGATCCCCTGCCGGAGGATGCGAAGTGGCAGCTACATCAAAGCCATGGGGGATGACGAGAGCGGAGAATCAGACTCCAGCCCCAAGACCTCCCCAACGGTGGCCGTCCGGCCCGAGTCCCTGCTGAAGTCCATTTCACAGAGACCGCGAGGAGACCACCAAACGTAAGAAAGGCTGCCCTGTGCTCTGTGCACCTCCTCTCTGCACAGAGCCATGGAGCTGTGAGCCACTGTCCTCAGCCAAGCTTGTTGGAAACTGGGGAGCCTGTGGCCATCAGCCTTCACGTCTGTCTCGCAGAAAGACCAACTGGACGTTTGGTTATTTGTCTCAAGTAGTAATTAAGGAAATTGCTTGGGATGTCTGTGTCTGGTTTCCAAGCCAGTCTGACACAGCGTCCTTCCCCCTACCAGCAGGAATGTGTTTCGTGTGTGTGTGTGCGTGTGTGTGTGTGTGCGTGTGTGTCAGCCGGTGCACAGATGTGGACAGGGCTTCTCTGCTCCCTGTGCCTTCATGAGTGCATTTCTAGGCAGCAGTTTTGTCACAGTGGAAGAAGAAGCTGAGCTTTATAAACATGGTACTGTGTGCTGGGTGTGTTTGTTTAGACACATTATTGATAAATTCAACTTCCAAAACATAAACAGATAGGTCTCTTTGGGGCATTTGTGCTGCTGTGAGCTTTGAGAATATGAGATTGTACTGGGACAGTCCACAGCCTTATAGGTTCAGTTCTGCCCCTGGATGCCTCATCAGTGCCACGCGCCACCTGTGTCCTCCCTGTGTCCCTTTAGCAAGTTGCTTGTGTGGCAGAGGAAGCAGCTTCTTGGGGAAGCACAGAGGGGGAGCTCCGGGGTGTCCTCTCTACCATGCTACTGCTCATAATGCTGGGCTGTGGGGTGGTTTTAGGAACATAAGTGTGCAGGAGGAAGCTGTCTTGGTCACAGCTGAATCTCACCTGCAGCAGCCAATTGGCCCGCACTCCCACATGAGCGCCGCGTGTCTAGGAACAGCCCCAACAGCCGGGGTCGCCTCCTTCCTGAGCACGCTCAGGCCTGTGGAGAAGCCCTTGGTGAGTGCAAGCACTCAGGCAAGAGGAGCTCCATTCTTCTTCTATTTTCCAGTGAGCTGCACAAGCACACCATCCTCATTCTAGAGTTCAGTTTGTACCCCACAAAGCTGTTGAGTTTATCATCAACACTGGCAATTGGGAGACTGTATTTAAAATGCTGTTGGGAATAATTAGATGTACCAGTGCACTGAGTATCGCTCCCCCTTTTGCACCCCAGAACTTCCCAGCAGGATCGGATCCAGAGTCTCCTAAGATACTACAGAGACTCAAACAATGAAAATAAGAAAGCATGTTGGCTTCGTGTATGACATCTTTACACACCTCTTGGTGTGCACAAACACCTGTCCTTAACCCTGGCGGTGTCTGAGAGTGCAGTGTCGGGACAAGATGAATGTAGTAATTGTGCCCTAACTTCAGCTGGATTGGCGTGGTTCACACGCTTGTGGTTGGGTTATCCTGTTGTACACTGGAGCTGTGGGAGGTGAGCACATCCATGTCCTCTGCCAGCTGGGTCCGTGCACACTGAAAGCCTGGCCTTTGATTGGCCATTACCAGGTCGTCTGCTGAAGCATGCGGTAGGAAACTGCTCTGCAGAAAGACTGACGAATGGGAACAGAGCCAGGGTTATTCTGTGGAAGACAGTTCGCTTTCTGCCGTTGAAAGATCTGTCCCAGTCCTCTTGTTAATGGCTTAAGATGCACCCTTATTATTCATATAGCATTTGCACTTTTCCCTCACCATAGAAGGAAGCCTTTCACTGTCGAAAGAAACGACAAACCCAACAGGCACAGTCCTAGTCACGCCTGTGCTCATGCTGCTGGGTGTTCTCAGTACCTGAGTTCACAGATCAGGGACTTTAGGGGCAGTGTGCAGGACAGGGTTCAGCTCCCTGGAATGCTGGTTTCATGTTGCTACTGAATCCAGCTCATGTCATTTTCAAAGCGGCTTCTGCTCTAGTGTCTGAAGTACTTGAATTAACAATTTAGTCTCAGTCATTATGAACGCTAGACCAAGGAATGTCTTGGGAACCTCTGGGTTTTTCTGCTTACTTTATTTTTTAAATCAAAAATAATTTTTAGCGCCTCTGAGTCATCCTCAGGTGAAGGTAGTACTTTAGACTTATAAAGAAAGGAGAATTTATTTGCAGAACTACATTCTAAAGTAAAGATGAATTCTGACAGATTAAAGTATCAAAATTGTATATGTACACACATCCATACATGGTCATGTACTTATGTACAAACATAAATATGTATTAACATTCTATAATATTTGGGTAGAGGAGAGGTATTTATTTACACTTGGTCCTATGGGGAGGAAACCATCAGACACAGACTCATTGAACCCCAAATTTTAAAAGTGTATTTGTGGCCAAAGCAAACAAACCAACAAATTGAAGGTACTCTTTTGCTGTGGTAAAACAATAGTAATAACCTCAGGAGGAGTTTTGCAGTATAAAAAATAATGTGCTCATATCCTTCATATGTAAAGATCCTTTACAACTCAAATATATTGCTATGATCTAAAAATAGATAATTATAAAAAATTAAAACTTTTTTTCTGCCTCCTGCCTTGCAAGCACAAGGACCTGAGTTTGATCCCCGGTGCCAAAAAAAAAAATTTTTTTTAACTTTTTGCCTCACAAGCACTCTGGAAATCTTACAAAGATGTAAAAAGTAACGCACCACACTGATTGCATATTGTCTTGTATATCATCATAAGTAATTGTGCATTCGTCAGGTGCCCATCCTCAGTGGATTGGGCCAGAGAAGGAGCCGGCCAAGGGCAGCCCTCCTCACCAGCTGCCACCCTGGGCAACAACTCTGAAGACAACACGGTATTACCACAAACCGGCAGAGGAGAATCTTCAGGGTTGGTGATAAAGGGTGGAATGGGATGGGGACTGTGTGCCTACCTTTGGGGGCAGCCAGAGAGACGGACCTTACGAGAAAGAGAGGGAGAACACCTGCACATAGAAATCATGCTGTCAGAAACAGAGTTTGTGGCTGGCTGAGTAGCAAGCAGTGAAATTGGAAAATGGGTGGATGGGTCAACAGAAGCTACCAAACTGGAGCTCAGGGAGGAAACACTGGGAGACGAAAAGCAGACACGAGTCTCCAGGAGCTGTGGAAAACATCAGTGGGTCCAGCACACACACAGTTGGGATCCCAGGAAGAAAGCAAAGGAGAGCTGGACAGAAGAAATAAGCCCTGGAGCATGACAGAGGGAGGCCTCCATGAGACGACTACCAAAGCAGACCACAGACTGTCATGCACATTACCTCCAAACTACCAACACGAGAGCTACAGAGAAAAATCTTAAAGAAAACACTGCACACAGAAGAGCAAGGGGTCCAAGATGTTCATCATGAACTCTTCAAGCCACAGGACAATAAAGTGACACCATCCAAGTAATAAAAGCCTGTTCTCCAGAATTCCAGACCGAGGAAAATATCTGCCATAGATAAAGGGAAATAAAGACTTTCTTAGAAACAAAGGCATAGGGAGAGAAGGAAAGAAAGAAAGAAAAAGGAAGGGGAGGAAGGAAGGAGGGAGGGAGGGGCACAGGCAAAATGAGAAAGCAAACCTGTGCTGCAGGCAATGTTGAAAGAAGTCTTTAAGCACAGACATCAAAGAGCGCAATCATAGCACACGTAAGAATAGGAAGAAAGGAAGAACTCTGGACCTTGGTGTCGGAGGTAGCTGCACAGTAAGCATTTGCCGAGACTCACGGAGCTGAGCAGAAAGTGAGAAAGGCTGCAGGTTGAGAACCTGGAGCAGGGCTGCAAACCCTAAGGAAGGGAGAGGCAGAGTGGAGGCATGTCAGCAGCACTCTGAGGTGGGAGACAAGTGTGACCTGGGAACGGGAAGAGGAGCCCCCCCAGACTGCTGGTACATCCCTTTCCTTTCAGGACACACCCCAAAAGGCAACTGAGGCCATGGGATGCTCCAGGCACCTTCTCCCTGCCCCCACTGCCTCTGGCTGGAAGGAGCTGGCTGCCTGTGGACACTCAGGTGTGCACCTTGCTCTGCCGCAGGCCTGCACTGGGCAACTTAGCACAGCGCTGGAAACTGGATGACTGCTGCACCGCCTGACTAGCTGGTCCCTAGCAAGTGGCCTTGTGTCAGACGTCGGGGGATGCAAACTCCCCAGGACAAGGTGAATCCAGGCACCAGTGCGAACATCTGCACTCAAAGAAGCTGCGGCCGGCGCATCAGTCATTTGGAAAGGTGAAGTGAGGGTCCCCAAGCCACTTTCCATGTGGCCTGCAGCCTCGACTCCCGCGTTGCCCAGTGTTGGGTCTCAGAGCCTCCTCAGGTGCACCTGACGCTGCCAGCAGTTGCAGCCCAGCACCCCTGGCCGGTTTGCACCTGGAGAGGCCTCATGGTGTGAGCCGACCAGACAGAAGGTCGGTGCTCCAGCCTCCTCGACTCTGGTAGCCCGAGCCTCCATATCAGTGCTCAGGCTCGCCACGTCCCGGAGCTCCGGAGCCAGGTGCCCTGCAGTCTGTCCCTTCCGTGCCACACTCACTATGCCACTGTGTGGCTTCCCGGCACCTGAGCAGCGCTGAGACAGGAGCGGCTCCCTAGCGCCACCCGCGAGTCATTCTACAGTATCCTGTGCTCCGCCCTTGCTGAATGCCTGGAGAAGGCCAATGTCCATGGACCTGGACGGAGCTGTGCTGGTCCTCCTCGACAAGCCGCCTGCCACGGCAATTCCTTAGGCTGGGCGGAGCAAGAGGCAGTGTCACACGCCAGTCCTTGGCACCTGCGTGTCAGTGTCGGCAGGCTGGGCACTGGCCTCCTGACAGCACAGCACTTTGCAGTCCACAGAGGGCCGTCTGCTCCTGGGGGTGGTGTCCTCGCTCACGGCTTCCCTGCCCTGTGGGTGGGAGGCTTCCAAGGCCCGTGTGTGAGGAGGAAGCCAGGTGTGGTTTCTGCGCCTGGCTGTCTGTGGCCGCTCTCAGCACAGGGAGTGTGCGGCCCTGAGGATGAGCCCCGGGCCAAGCACCGGAAGCCTCTCCACAGGGCCAGGTGTCCACAGTCAGGGGAAGGGCACTGACGCTGGGAGTGAGAGCCCCACACACCTGCAGCCTCCCAGGCCCGGGAGAAGGGGTGCCGCCCCCCAGTACTGTCCCCTCCTCGCCCACAGTCTGTCCATGTTTGCCAGCTGTTTATGGGTATACACAACTCACCCTGTTCTGGTACTGGCTTTCTTAAAGTGAAATAAAAAGCTAAGTAGAAAGCTGAATTATAAACACGATTTTAAAATTCCATTTATTCTTTTCTGCGCTTCCTGTGTTTATGGCATTGTTTTGATGCCAACTTTCTGGCCCCCGGAGGGGGCTCCAGCTGCCGCTGCGGCTCGAGCTCCCTGCTTATCTCACCGAGGTTAGTTACTCCTTGGTTCTGAAGGGCTCCTGGGAGGTCTCAGGCAGGGTCCTCCACAGCCAGGGAGAGCTGGGTCCTCTCTGACTCCAGACCCCTCCTTTCTCTCTCCACCCTGCTTCCCTTTCTGGACTCCTGCCGGCGCACAGGTGACCCAGATGGCCCCAAGCCTCTCCTCTCAAGCCCACTCGTCACACTGTTCCCTCGCAGCCAGGCTCCCCTCCCATTGCCTGTTTGTAGGTGTAACACCGGAGTTGAAAGCTGAGGGATCTCTACCCTGCTGCACAGACAGGGCAGCCTCCCAGGACAGACCTGAGGGTCTCGCACATCCCTTCCACATCTCAGGGAACAGCTCTGCCTGCTGGGCTGTGGCCTCTGGGTTCCGGTTATTGTGCACAGTGTTGTGACCATGCTGACCCTGGGACAGCTCATTCTCCTTCTGGCAGTGTCGTTGGGAGATTCTCTCGGGGCTCCTCTGAGTCTTCATCAGCAGTACAGTGAGGAAGAATCCACTGTGGGGAAGTTACTCCACACTTTCTTGTGGGCTCCCTAGTGCCCGTAGTTAACTGTCTGTCTCTGCAAAGTCCTGAAGGACCTGGGTAAGGACTCCCAAGGCTGGATGACAGCTCATCCCTTTGAAAATAGAACAGGACACTTGCTTAGAAAAGCATGTTCTGAAGAACAGCTTGCAGATCTCTTAATTTTAGATCAGGCATCCTTATACCAAATATTGGGCCCTTTGTAGAAATCTACTGCCAAACCAATCCATCTATAGAACCATTCAGTTTTAGGAACACCATTCTTAGGACATTCTCACAGATTTGCTTCTTAGAGAAAACAGCTTTGGCTGCAGTGGTCTGTCGACTTTCTTGAGACCAGAAAGCATGGCTCTAGGGAAAGGCTGGGCTGGGCAGGATTGCCTTGCTGAACAGGCTCCGTGAGCGCACCAACTTCCTGTTGTTCTTTTTCTAATTTATCCTTTCTCACGTTTATTTCTAATTTTTTTCTTTTGACACACTTGGATCCATTTTGTTGCTTCATGCTTAAACCAGATGCATGGTTAGTCCTGGAAATGTTGAAGACCCCAGCAGTTCCTAACGGTGCACCCACCCACCTACACTTCTACCTGACTGAGCTGAAGGGGAGATAGGCTTGCTAAGAAAAATATAGCCCTATTCATTTTTCTTCTTTTCAGTTACTTCTACAATTCTTATAATTTTTTGATACTGGCTACTCTTTCTTTTCAATCCAGCAGGTTTGATTAGAAATGTAACTACAATGTTATCATTTTTCTCTGTTTCGCAACACCCGCTTCTGTGCGTGCTCCACTTTTCTAACTCTTCAGTGTCCGTGCGTGGTGACAGTGCCACTCGGATTGCCTGCACTGTGCCCGGCTGTGCCAGCTCGCCTCAGCACAGGAGACTCGGCGTATCCATTCAGCTATTTCTTCATCGAATAGGTAGAAGGTGTGAAGGATGGACTGGATTAGAGCTGAATGGTAGCAATATTAAGTAATAAATAACCAGGCACCTCAACCGAGAAACAGTTCGTTTAAAATGACAAGCATTATTTCAGGGTTTTTCAAAGAGATCTTTTAGTTAGAAATTGCTTTCCAAATCTTACATTGAGCAATTCAGCAACATATGCTAAAAACACCTGTTTCCACCACTCTCCGGAGCCCAGAAGACCATGGGGTTTCAGAGCAACATTTCAGCAAGGCGGAGTCAAGCGGGATTTCCTGCTCACTGTGATGTGCTGCGAAGAGTTGAGCACTAAATACTGATAGCCTGGGAAATCATATCTTCGAGTTTTGGAAGCTTACAACTTTTCAGTGTAGACAGTGGTCATGTTAGTGGTGCGTGAGCGTCATCTTGTGCATATGAGACCTGGGACACGTTAGGGTGCTCGGGAAGTGGGCGCAGGGCAGGACACTGAGGTTCCCTCAGGCCTGTCCTGGTCTCTTCACACTCCCTCCCTCAGACATGTGTGTCGCCACACACTGACCTGGCACAGAGCCCATAATGATCAGAGGGACAGGAGCTCAGCAGGAGGCACTGCCAGCCCCGAGGAGGAGGCCAAGAAGAGGGGATGGGGCTCCAGGGTGCAGAGCCACCAACAGCACCTGCACAGCCTGGAGACGGAGCCTGTACCCAGGCGAGAACCCAGAGAGATGACATCATCTGACAGCTGCCGAATGAGAGCCTGGCCAGACACCAAGCTGCAGGACCTGAGCCACCTCCTGATGAGGGCCAGCCTGCACAATAGCCAGGGGCCTGCAGAGAGACAGCCTTCCTGAGCACACAAGTGTGCACACGTGTCTGTGTGGTGTGTGGTGTGTGTGATCCTTGAAGGGCTGAAGTCCTGAACCCCCTGGGCAAACAGCAGGCTAAGGCCCCAGAGAAGAGCTGTGCTGCAGGCAGGATTTCCTCCTCCTAGGCACCGCTTTTCCCTGGAAGCATCAGCTGCTCAGGTGAGCCCACCCCGTTCCGGAGGCCCTCTGCTCTATGGAGCAGCAACTACTGAAAAAGCCTCACAGCAGCATGAAGAAGTACACGGGCGTTGACCAAGCAGCACCGTGGTACTGAATCAACACCTCAGCACAGTCACACTCCACAAGACCGAAGTACTACAGGAAGGAGCCCAAATTCTAACAGTTAGTGTCTCTGGGTGGTAGGTTTGCAGCTGAATTCTGTTTTCTTTTAAATATTTTCTGGATTTTCTACCAAAGCTTGACAAAAGAAAAGATGAAAAATCCATTTCATTGTCCTCTAAGCCCCCTATTAACCTAAGGTTGTGTTCCAGTCATCTCACTACATTTGAACACAAACTGCCCTGTATTGTCATTTCCATCAGAATAAATTTTGGGTCGGGGGCTTTGTGATGCTTTTCAGCTCTTTGTGGAGTTAGGACTTAGTGTGTGTCTTAAAGCCAGATGGGGAGATTTACCTCCAGCGATGGGGCCACATCCTATCACTGTACAGGGAGCCATCCTGTGGGTGCTGGGAGAAGAGTTCCTCGACAGGAGAGCAGGAAACCAGGGAGCACAGCCGCATCTCGTATTGGGGGCAGCATCCAGCATGGCTGGAGCAGAGTGGCCAGGGAAGGGGCATAAGAAAGGCAGGGGAGAGGGAAGGCGACTCAGGCCCCTGGGGTCACTCAGGACACTGTCCTGGGCTCTTCTCCGGGAGGCAGAGGGGCCTGGTGACTGGCCGTGCAGTTTCGCACTTCCTCTGGACCAGGGACCTGACTTCCAGGTGGGAAAGGTCCCAGGTCAGAGCAGGCAGAGACTAGGAGCTCAGCCCTGCCCTTGGCTAGGGGCTCTCAGCTTCCACAGGCCGGCAGGGGGAGTGGGCCAATCTGCTTCAGAGAGAGGTTGGAACTGTGGAAACTGTGGTCAGGGTCATCGACCTATGGATGGAACATGAGGTTAAAAACAGTAAGGGTGTATAATCAGGGAGAGAGCAAGGACTAGACCTGGATCTCGGCAGGATTTCAAGATCAAGGGGAAGCGAAAGTGTAAATAGTCACCACGCACCTGCTTCCGGCCCATCCTTGTTCGCTCTGGAGCTGGGTGGCTGGAGCTTGTGCCTGTGCTGTCTGTGGTCTCTGGCCATCTCAGGCCTCTGCAAGGGGATGCAGCAGTGGCCCTGAGTCCCAAGCTCCTGCCTGTGCAGGATCAGCCAGTGACCGCTTCTGGTGACTGTGTTGGGAACTGTCACTCCCTTGTCTGTCTCCCGCCCTTGGGCGAGAGCAGAGCCTCAGCCCTGTCCTCGTCCCTCCATCTGGGAAGGCCTGGAGCCGTTCTACTGGGTTCACGTGTCCTGCCTCAGTGGCCTTGTCAGAGGGGCTGGGTCCCGGCCAGGCTCCACGTTCCCCAGGCGCCCACAGGGCATTGAGTGTTTGTGAGGCCCTGTGCAGTGTTAAGCTTGCACTGCCTCCTGGGTCCCAGGACATGGGGAGGGAGGGAGCCCCTGCATCTCACCCCCTTGGCCCCCACACCCCTTCCCCTCCTGAGGCCTGAGACCCGGCCAAGCAGAGCAGATGTGGCCAGCAGGGCAGCACTGAGAAGGCCACCCCCTCCCCATGCGGACCTCGTGGGCTCCGCCTGCGGCTCTGTGGACTTGGACTCCACTCTCCCAGGTGTGGCTCTGCAGTCAGTGGGAGCCCGATCTCACTTGCATCAGAGCTTTTGGAAAACGCCCAGTCCCAGCACCAGGTGAGCTTCCGGTGCACTTGCTGTTAGTCCTGTGTGAAATAGGAACATGCCAAGGCCTCCAGGCCTCCGTGGCACTGCCATGCCAGCAGAGCCGAGCTCTGAAGGGAGCATTTGCTCCTGTATCACTGGATGTATTAAACAAATGGGGGCTGGGGGCTGAGCCCACCCTTCTAAATCCCATCTCACATTTCTGCAGCCACTCTGGAGATTTTGATGCAAGTTAGAATAAACCTCTGGGTTTCCTTGTTGCCCTGACCCCATCCCTGAAGCAGGAGCTGACAGCTCTCAGGCACATTTGTAAAGAGAAGCAGGGTTCCTCTGGGGAGGAGAGGGGAGTACCTCGCACATGAGAGGCTCAGGTGCAAAGGACAAGGAAGTGACCTCGGGCCAGCTGGTGGGGTCCAGGGACAGCCCCAGTGTCCATCGCTGCTGATGGAAGGTGTGGTTCTTACTCTCATGCAGTGTTTGTGACGAACAAGACAATACCACTGTCACCTTTGTCTGCAGCAGCAACAGCCCAGGCGGGCGGAGCTCCTTCTCACAGCCTCCCTGGCCCCATGCTGTCCAGCACGTGGACTGCACCTGGAGTCTCAGGCCCTCACAGAGGTCCAGTGGGAAAGTGCAGGAACCCTGGCCCAAGGCCTTCTGCTACTTATCCAGGCCTCCCAGCCCCCCGTGGAACTCACCATGTGCACCATCCATGGGGACACCAAGCGCTTTCTGGCATCCGCAGACCCTGCCGCAGCTCTTCGGAGGACAGACCAGATGCTTGAGAAACAGCGGTTCCCAATTCTCGTGGGATCCTCATCCTCCCCTGGACCACAGTGACTGCAGAACTTTCTGAGCACATGGGTCTGGGGGCCTTGGAGACTCCAGACCACCACATCCTCGCTCACGCAGGGCGGCTTCCCGATGAAGCAGTTTCACACGGCGGTGCATGGCTCAGGGCCCCTCACCCTGGTGTCATTCCATCCTGCACACAGATGCGACGTGGCCTTTTTAAGGGAGAAGATGAAGAGTGAGGCCCTGCAGGAGCCAGAGCTGGTAGCACCCACTCTGCACACAGCCACTGGCCGATCCGTGTTCATCGGAATGAACTTCCCGTGGAGCTGCTCTCACTGTCACTGCGTGTGTACAGAAAGCAAACGGGAGGCAGTGAAGCTGCCTTGGGACCAGAAGCATTGCGCTTCCGTCTCAGCTCTGCCATGTGCTCTGGGCTTGGGCCACACTTCCCCTCTCAAGGGAGAGGACCCTCTGTGAGAACAGGTCGGGCGCACCCTTCCCCAAAGCCATCGCCAGAGCCAGCGGGGGTGAGGAGAGGGAAGGTGCTCATGGGACACAGCTCGCAGCCGCGTCACCCAGCCTGTAGTGAGCGGAGCCCCAGAGGACCTTGGTGGGTCTGTAACGCTCCCTTCTGGGTCTACACTGTGAAGATCAGTGTCTGTCACCGTATAACAGCGTGAGGCGGTGTGGCCTGCTGGGGTGCTATGGCCATCTGCTTTGAACTCATGCTAAGATTTCATCCCTGAATGAGACCTCAAAGTGCGACCAGGTGGGACTCAGAGTGGTAGCAGTCTCTGCTCCCAGGAATGCAAGGACCCTCATGCAACTGCAGATCCACGGGCTGTCCCCAAGTCCAAGAGCCAGTTTGGCAAGATCTCTCACCTGGGATGCCCTGTGCCACTCCAGGTCTTGGTCAGCAAATGGCCATCACAGAGGTGACCCTGCTGCTCTGGACCAGAACTGAGAGCGCAGTGACCCTCTGTTCCTTAGAACTCACCCAGTTTGTGCTACTGTGTTACACGTGATTGTAGTGGATGGAGGCAGGTGAGGCGGGGTCACAGGTCTGTCCCAGACCGCACGACCCATGAGGACAAGGCACGTCCTGCACATTGCACTCCATGTGGACAAGGGACGCCCTGGCATGGGTACCCATAAATACTGGTTAGGTGAATGACTGATTTGGGGAGAGCATCTTAGTAAAAACACACTTTCTCAGACGAGCTCTTTGGCCTTGGTCCCTACTGAGGTTGGTCTCTGTCTATCTCAAGTCTGAAGTCCTCTCTCTTTGTGTCATCTTCACCTACAGTTTGCTCATGGCAACTTTTATTTGTGTTCTGGTGGAAAAATAAAGTATACAGACAGATGATAGCAAGGTGTGCATTTAAGAAATGTCAAGTGTTGCAGGATTAAAGGATCCCTTCTCTTCCGGTTACTATCAGTTTTTGGTAGCTGGAGCAGTTTGGCTGATGTGCAACTTGAAGGTGCTAGGATCAGCAGTATGTCCAGGGAAAGTGGACCTCAGGGAGCTTTTAGCAGCAGCTTGGAAGATGTGACTCTCAGCGACAGCTTGGTCAGCTGTCTCGCTGGTCATTGCCAGGAAGCAAGCCCATCATCACAAGCTCTCATAGGACCAGTGGGGACTCTGCCAGGCTCTGCAGGGTGCACACTGAGCTGGGGTAGGGCATGGTGCCCTGTGAGCCCCTGGGATGAGAGACCCACATCACTAGGCTATGTGGCTCAGAAACACAGCTGCATGAACACTGCCCATAACCTCACAGCAAGCATGGCTACTGCCGCAGGCTGGCAAGGACTCTGTGCACTAGAGGTGGCTGCCACCACAAACTGTCCTGACTGCAGGTCATCCGACTGTGTGAGCATCTTCTCCCTCAAACCCAGAGGAGGACTGAGCCAGGTACTCGTTCCCTCACCCTTGGAATCCATAGCAGGAGGCAAACTCTGTCCTTGTAGCAGTGGTTATACCCTAGATCAGCAACAACAGCACAGCAGAAAACTGACGTGAAGTTACCCGGAGTTCCTTACAGCAACACGGTCCTTAAAAACATAAAAAGTGGGAGTTGGGCTCTGGGACGATAGCTTACTTTGAACAAACCTACCAAAAACAGTTACAGACTGGAACACACTTATGCGTGCACACTTACACACATGCACACCTCAAACCAAAGCAGGCAGAAAACAGGACATGCACATTTTGAGGGCTCAGACCCCCATTTGGTCTGGCACCATGGTTCTGTGAATCTCCTCTGAGTCTCTACCCAGCAAGGTATGGACGAAGGGACTTGGCAGAGCTCAAATCTTGTGTGATCCATGCGTTAAAGGGTGGCATTCAGGTCTTCTGTGATGACAGAGAGAAGGCTGGAACCAAAGAGGAGGAGGCCCAGCCATCCGTCCATGCAGAGCGTGCGGTGGCCTGGGGGCTTGGTTTTCAGCTGCTGCCCAGTGAAATGAAAACACTTTGGCCACCAAGGCAAGAGGACAACACCGAGGAAACCCATCCTAGCAAAGCCCAAGGCCGAACACTCATGGCTCAGATGATCCTCCGTGACAGACGTGAGCACTCCTCAGAGGAGAGAGAGAGCCAGAGAGAGAAGGAGAGAAAAGAATCAAAGCAAAAAGCCTGAGGTGACCCAGATGTTAGAATAAGCTGAAGATCACCGTGAAGCTGTCATTATAACGTCTTACACATTAAAGCAGCTGTAATAAGGTTCAAGCTCTTAAGGAAGAGATGGCCTTTTAAACTTATTTTATTTTTGATTTACATATAAAATCGTTCATGGCCCTGTGACCCCACCGCACGCACACTCCCTGGCCTCTGATGACCTCTCTTCTGAGTGAGGCCACCTGGTACAGCTTTCACACACGAGCACACACTCACCCTCATGGCTCCATGCCTGGCCTCCCTCACACCGCGCAGTGCCCTTCGGCCCGCTCCGTGTCGCTGCAGAAGACACAGCATGTGTGCAACCCATGCTCTGATCCCTCCAGCTCCTGGCAGGTACCAGGCGGGGCCATGTCCTGGGGCTGCGAGCTGTGCCACAGCAAGCGGGCATCTCCTTGGTGTGCGCGTCTCACCACCCTTCCGTGTGTGCCCAGAGCTGCGATTGCTGGGCCTCTAGTTTTAGTTTTGTGAGGAATCTCCACTCTGTACTAATTTACATTCTTACCAACAGCCTATGAATTCTATTTGCCTGCATTTTTTTTTCTTTTTTTTTGTTAATAGCTATTCTGACAGAGGTGATGTATCTCACTGTAGCTCTGATTTGCATTTCCTGATGATGTTGACTATTTTTCATACAGCTTTGGCCACGTGTATTACTTCTTTTGAGAAACATATTCAGATTATCTCCCAAGTTTTAAATTTGGTGGTTATTGTTAAATTTTTGGGTTCCTTGTATATTAGGGATATGAATCCTTTGGCAAATAGCTGGAAACTATTCTCCGTGATTCTGTGGACTCCAGTCTGCTGATGGTTCCTTCCTTACCTGTACAGCTTTTTAATTTGATGCAGCCCCTTTGTCTGGTTTTCCTTTCATTTCCTGTGCTTTTGGGGTCTTAGAGAATTTGAGTGCAGAACATGTAAAGAACTATGAAGACAGCAAAATCCTATTAAAAGCAAATAACCCTGTGCAATGCCACTTCACAAAAGAAGACATGCAAATGCCAGGAAGTGAATCAGTAGAAGCAGGAGATGAAAGCAAAGATGGTAACGAGATTCACTCGGTCCACCAGGATGGCTGAGATCAGGAGTAAGGAGCACAGAGTACCGAGGAGGCTGCAGGAGGTGACAAAGGTCCTGTGCTGGGCCAGGACCTCGCACTGGTTCTGTGTCTCTCAATGAATAACCATGTCCTGTTGTTTATTCTTCTGTCCCATGACTTTAGAGAAAGAAAAATAACTTTCTCTTTGCTGATTTCACCTAGGCCTTGTTGTTTTGTTGTTGTTGTTGTTGTTGTTTGGTTTTTGGTTTTTGTTGTTGTTGTTTTGTTTTTGGTTTTTTTGGTACTGGGGATTGAACTGGGGTCCTTGCGCTTGCAAGGCAGGCCACGGAACTGCTGAGCTAAATCCCCAGCCCAGGCCTGGTCTTTTCATAAAAAGGAAAGAGTTGAACTGCTTTGTTCAAACCAAACAGCACCAGAAACAGACATCCGGTCAGTTCGTTTCTTCCCCTTCACTCTCGGGTGCCTAGGACGCAGCCTCAAAGCTCCAAGCGGCCCGAGCTCAGGTTTCTGCTCTAGTTTCCTGCAGCGCAGGCCTTGCAGGGTCAGATCAGACAGTGCCCATGGACACTGCCGGAGTGCTTACCCTGGGCAGGCACTGACTGTCGCCTTCCCGTCACCACCATGTCCCCTGAAGGGATGCTCAGAGGTCAAGTGGCTGTCCAGAATCACAGCAGTGCAGACGGCTGACCAGAACCTGAATCCGGCTGTCTGGGTCCGAGCTGTGCCCACTACAGCCCAGTGCCTCCTCTGCACCCAACTGTGCCCTCCACACTGGGCCGGTTTCTACCCGGGGAGGTGACCTGCACATCTCCTGGCGGTGTGACCATGGCTCCCTATTACACCAGAAATAAATGCCGGTGTCTCTTCCCCCAGACAGCCTCCACCTCTCTCAGATGCCTCTTCTCCCTTATTCCCAGACAAATTGGAAAAACTGCCCAGAATTATCACTTCTGGTTCTGTTTCTCACCTCCACACACTGCACTGGTTTCTCCCTGCCACTCCGACCCTCTCTTCAGAAGTGTTGGATGGCCCCAGACTGTCCCACTGATGGCCTTTCTGTCTCCGGCCATTTGCTGGCCCCAGCTCCTGCACTCTCCCGTGGCCTCTGTTACCATGTCTCATGGTCTCTGGCAGCTTCTCTCCTGAGCCATTTGCCATAAGGTGTGCACAGCCATTGTTGCATGCTTTACAATTCTGCACACACCTTCATTCAGTTCTTCCTGACCATCTGTAGGTCCAGATCACACCTGGACCCAGCTCCAGAGCTGGTTCTGTCCTGGGACGCACCTGTCCCTGCTAGGAAAGGTCCAGAACTTGGCAGTTTCCTCTGTCCCTTTCAGTCCAGCCAGTCCAATCCTGGCTCATCCGCCTGCAGTGCTATGGTTTCAGAAAAATAATTTCATCTGTGCAGACCTGTGCAGGGAAGCCGGTGATGACGGACAGACAGTTGGTGTCCTGTGCAGTTGGTCATTCGGCGTAGAACCGCATTGTGCCTTTTGGGTCTGTCCCTGGTCCCTGCACCCTCCCCCGCCTGAAGTTCTCCTTGCACAAGCTGCTGAGTGGAGAACACGGGGTGCTTCTCTTTGGCCAGGGCATACATTTCAAACTCCTCAGGTGGCCTCGAAGTCACGACCAACCCTGGTCAGAGAATTTTCTCCCTGGCACTCAGTCTGGCCAGAGGAGCCCCGCCCCTCACCTCTGGGTGGCATATGCTCGGGTTTCCTTCTGCAGTGTGCATTACAAATCCCACCTTCCTGCCAGGCAGGAAGCACACACCTCTAATCCCAGCACTCTGAGAGGTTGAGGCGAGAGGATTGCAAATTTGAGCACAGCCTGGGCATCTTAGTTTCAGATTTTAGAAGGGGGCTGTAGGTGGAGCCTAGCACAAAGGTTCAATCCTCAGAAACACACACACACACACACACACACACACACACACACACACACATTTTACTTCTCTGTGTCCCTTTAAGGAGACAGAATGTGTCTTCTTTGTAGTGTTACCAAGCTTAAGGAGTAAAATTACAGGGTACCCAGTTAAATTTGAATTTCAGATAAGCACTGAATTTCCCAGTATCAGTTTGCCCCATCTTAGATCATGTTTGGGATAATACCTGGGACATACTGATGCTGAAACAAGTTGTTTCTCATCTGAATTTACTTAACTGATGCCCTGTGTTCTGCCTGGAAGCTCTGCGGGTTCACTGCTCCAGGGCCCAGCACTGTGCTGGCACATTGCTCAGGAACAGGGGCAAAAAAAGTCACCCTCCAGGGAATTCCAGAGGAGGATAGTTGAGCCACAGCGTGGGGTAAACTGAGGCCTGGGAGGTGTGGACAGGGAGAGGCACCCCCTGAGAAGGGCTCTGCTCCCTGCCAATGCACAGCTAGAGGCGATTCCTACCCTCTATCCTTACTTACCTCCCAGTGAGCAGAGGCCTCTCGTCCTGGGCTGCTCCTTCAGCAGGAACCTGTTTCGGCCAGCGGGGCAGATCCTGTTCCATGAAAACTTCGCCACATCCTCACGTGGGGCCTGTGGACCATGCCTTGCTGCCACCAGCGGACACCAGCCTCCACAGAGAGCACCTGCAACACCGGACTCACTGTCACTACGTCCTCAGGAAGCAGGTGGCCCCTCCAGCACCCGCAGGACAGGACACCTCATGTCCAGAAGCATGAAACAGCTCCGTCCTGGCTTCATCTCCTCACATGGAAAAGCCCAGGAGTTACATCAGGTGCAGCAGATCTGTCCCCCGCCTCTGAGTGTGGAGCCTCCCAGCTGCAGCCCCAGATGGCATCGGTGAAGGATGTGGTGTCCCTCTAGGCAGGAAGGTCAACTTGGGGCTGCAGTGTGATGGCTTTTCCTGTGGGGTCCATGAGGTATGGACAAGCCTGCCCTGCCTCCACCCCCAGCCAGAGCTGAAGGGACACCTGTACTCCAAATGCAGAATAACCTGGAAAGAAACCTCTTCCTGAAGTCAGTGGTTGATCAGATTGAGTGAAGTGCATGTTAAACCATTTGTGGGAGGAGCACCACACAAGCTCACACACACACTTGCATGCACACACATCTGCACACACATCTGCACAGTGCTGCTGAACCTATTCCATTTTTCATTCGAGGCAGTGGGGTA
>NW_022900930.1:54079828-54092293 GCF_012274545.1 Fukomys damarensis | reverse complement strand
TATATATATATATATGGGTGCTGTTCCTCTCAGAGCCCGCTGATAAAAATGATAAGATGTCCTTTATTTTTAGTGCGAAAGAAGCGTTTTCTTATATTGGTCCTTAGTATGACCTGCACAGTCTCTCCTCCTCCCTAAGGTGGCAGGCATAGGGGAATGTGCTTTTTTGTCCCTCTTGTTGAGTGTTTTTACATCAGTCTAACAGCTATGTCCAGAGACTTGCTTAAACATTATGCATTTTGTTATATAAATTGTTTTTATACTGATTGAAAGTTACAGATAAGATTTGTGAGCCCACAAGTCAGCCAACAATGCTGGAACAATTTGCAAATGGAAACAAAAAGCAGAATGTGAGAAAAACTATTCTTCTTGTTCCTGTGATGACTTTTTCACTCTTACAGCTTTCCAAAATTGGTTTCCCGTCTCATTCCATTTCAAATGACTCTCTAATGCAGGCAGCACTTTAAGGGCAAAAACTAGCACCAAAAATATTTTTGTATTATTCTAGAAAATGCTTAATGGTTTCCTTTTTACAGTTTCTGGAGCTACCACTAGTTCTGTGTAGAAAAATATTGTTCAGTCTCTGGCAACTGGGATGCCGAAGTGGGGCTGTCACCCGGTGGGCTGGAAGGCCACTCCAGAGTTCAGGGACTTCCAAGTGACCACACGGGGTCACCTTGGAGAGAGCATGGGACATGGCCCATGCTGTGTTGGAGGAGGAGCCCGGCTCGTCATTTTTGCCCTGGGAAGTGGCCCCCACAACTCTGAGTCCTGGTGCTCAGTTCAGGGCTGTGTTATGCGGGTAGCTGGCCTTCTTGGACACAAGGTTATAAAATTCTCAGCCATTCTACATCTTTAAAAAATTCTCCAGTAGCCAAAGAAGGCTAACGTGGGGGGTTTTAAACTATTTGATTTAACTGTTTTAAAAATACAGCCTCCGCATACCTCTGTTTCCTCATCCAAGGGTCTGTCCAAACTCAAGTCAGAGATATTCCAAGAACCAAGAAAGTTCAAAAAGCAAAACTTGGATGTCCTGTGCACTGAGCACTGTGCTGAGACTGAGACTGACAGGATGAGTGGCCTGCCGTGGCCTCCGCAGGGCTCAGATCCCCAGGCATCCAGCCACATCACTTGGACAATGCTGCATGGTGGCTTTCTCTGGCCTGAGCCGGTCCTGTCCCCTGAGCCATGCAGAGCAGCAGCCGTTCACCCTACACTTCCTCGCATTAGGTGTCCTTATATAAAGTACTCAGGGGCCGTGCACAAGACACCCACAAATGCTGTACCACTCTACAGGGATCTCCTCAGGGTCCTGGAGCCCCTTCCATGGGTACTGAAGGCTGGGCAGATGTGTCAACAAAAGACTGGACCTTGGTTCCTTGTGGAAACTGGCTCTATTCCACCATCTTGGGGTTACGCTGCCTGGGCTCAGGACAGAGCCAAGCTCCCCACCATCCACCCTGCAAGGGCTGGCCCAGCTTGGCCTCAGGAATGCTGAGAGACCTGCTTCTGTGGACTACTCTGAGGATTAACTGGCTGACTAGCCTCGCATGCTGTGGGTAACATGTCCTCCCTGTCATGAGTCTGCTTGAACGTGGCTCCATCCCTTGAAGGTGCCTGCCTTTGAGATAGAAGAGCTAGACGTCAGACTGCAAGCCCTGGGCCCAGGAGTGAGTGCTACCTGCCGGCCTTGCACCCGTGGTTTCAGGCTGTGCCTGAGAGCCCTGAGTACCCGGGACGGGGACATGAGTTCTTCCTTGTGCTTTGTGGAGCCTAGGAGCCAACCTCTGTTTACCACTGAATGATGGGGTGGAGGCATTATACAGAAGAGATACCTGCTCTGCTGGAAATGACACCCCAGCAAATCGGTAGGAATGCAAGTATGAAATCCAAGCTGTCCAAGAAATGGAAGGGGAAGGTAAAGGGTCCGTGCTATGGCAAAGGCAAATGTGACTCGCTGCAGCCACAGCATCCACTGGCTCACCTGACACTGCATGACACTCACGCACATGTGCGACGCAGCTGTGAGAAGCAATGTGCCCACTTGCCAGCCTTGGGGGCATCTCCTGGGGAGTTGCAGGAGCCCTGCAGACGTCTGCGTGCTGGAGCCTGGCAGCTCAGCGGCACACCCGGTGGCCAGGCCCTGTTGGTCAACCATGTTCTGCAGGGCCTAGGTGGGGTGGGCTGCAGTCACCAGGCCAGGGCACCCTGAGACGCACAGGTCCCTGTGCGGACCCTGCGAGGGGCTAGCGCAGTGCGGAGCCCCTTCCTTCCGTGTCCCCTATGCCTATCTTGCATCTCTCTTTCAAGTGGAGGGGAGGAAGGGAGAAGCTGAACTATGTCATAGACTTTCATGTAAAGAAGAGTCTCTGTTAACAGAGTGACTTTAAATGTGTAAGTCATCACTTCATGAACTTTAGACAGTACAATTGTTTCTCTGATTTTCCATTTGTAAAGTGAATCAGACCGGGCTATGGTGGCGCACACCTGTAATTCTAGCACTAAGAAGGCTGAGGCAGAAGAGTTGCTTCGAGTTCAAGGCCAGCCTGCACTACCTAGCAAGACCGTGTCTTGAAAAAATAAAGTAAATCATAGAAAACAAATTATACCTAGGACTTCCATAGAAAAGAAAGGGCATACTTTAATACCCAACAATGGAGTCGGAACTGTTCCCCTAGTAATTGTACACATTTTTGTAAATAGGCCTGTGTAATGATATTTAATGTTCCTTCATGATCCAGAACACGAGGATGGAAATTTCTGTCCATATTATTCCAGTTTTTGATAAAGTAAAATTGAGTTTTACTGAGTTATAAGAAGACTGCTAATAAAGCCCGAGGCACAAGGGCCTGGGGAGCCAGAGATCTGAGCTGGGCCTTGTGCCTGCCAGGGCCTTGTGGCCTCCCCGCATGCTAACATCCTACGGAGTCTCAAGATAGCAGACCGGAAACCCTTAATTTTTAAAGAATTTGGAATAAAATCGTCCTCATGACACTGCAGTAGACCTGTGTCCTGAGTCTGCTCTTTTTACTCATATTACATAATCTGCTCACCTTTTGCAGAAGTTAAACCTGAAGGGAACCTGTCATTGGTTCCATAGGTAAAGTCGCCAGAAAGCTGATGGGGTCTTTATGACTCCCCAAGCTTTTGGTTTGAAGTGGGGAGCCAAGCTCGCTGTTCTGCCATGCGAGCCATAGGCGTTTCTTCACTTCCATTTAATGTGCAGTGATCCAGATTTCACTACCTGACCACAACAGGTCAGGCTGCGAGGCAGCTTTGTGAGTAGCCTCCCTGTCACTTTGCTGGTGCTCCCACCTGCAGATGTGCATCTGAGAGCTTTGGCACAAGGCAGCCGGTGCACAGCAGAAAGGGTGGGTGGGGACACCCACTCTGCTGTTCTGGGACCTCGCCCGCCCCACCTTGCCTCTTGTTTACAGATGGCCTCTTCACTTTCTCTTTTCTTGTAGCCAGAGTTACCTGCAAGCTGCAAGCGAGGTGCCTGTCAGTCACATCTTGGACCCCACTGCCAACTACAACTCTCCGAAATTCCGCTCTCGGAACCAGAGCTACATGCGGGCCGTGAGCACCCTGAGCCAGGCCAGCTGCGTGAGCCAGGTGGGGATTCCTCTGAGTCCTGCAGGTCCGTCCTCTAGGAGGGGACGCCACAGCCTGCACCCCAGTCCACATCCCTGCTCGAAGGCCACATGTCCTGCCTGGTATTCACTGTGACTGATTGAAAACCTGTAGGCTCTGTAAGATTAACTTGTGACATTTAATACTGTCATTGTTACATCGATTTCCTGTGATAAGCCATGACTGATGCACCAGTTCCTCGGCCCATCCTCGTGATTTAGCAGCAGCTGTCTCCCTCCTCCAGAAAGTGGGGGCCGGGGAGAGTGTGTAGCCACAGTGGCTTCCACTGCATCCTCCAAGGGGGCCCAGGAACCCACAGGCAGAGCTGCAGGCAGGAGAGGCTCCATGGCAAGCACTTGTCCAGCCCGGCACAAAATAGAAAACAGAAGTGCTACAGCCTGCCATGGTGCTTGGTGTCAGCAGAGACTCAAGTCAGGCTTGCTCTGGCAGAGCTTTTTCCCTACCAGGCGCCAGAAGACCTTTACACAGATGTTCTCTTGCAAGGGTTTGGGGCCCACTCTGCACACCCTCCTGGAGCACAGTTAGCAGGGCAGCAAGGTCGGTGCCTAATGGATGTTGGCCATTATCAGGTAGAGAGCCTGAACACAGTGATGCTCAGTAATGCCACCTTGTTCGTTGCTGTGATGACAATAATGCAGAGTAATCGCCATCTGTAATTCAGTGACTTGCAGCCTCTGGCTGTGGATAGAGCTGAGAGCCAGTGGAGCTGGCCTGGGAGGGGAGTCTGTCTTGGCCACAGGCTTCTTACCCACTTGCAGTGGTCTCCATGTGGCAGATCCTGCCTGCCAGGAAGTTGTACTCAGCTTTTCCCTCTAAAGCCCTCTGGGTGGTTCCTAACTAATAGCTCAAAGATTTTATCACTTTTGTCTACCTAGATGCTGCTTTTCTCTTAGAAATGGGCTTACATTTCCATATGCAGCAAAGGAAATCCTATAGATCTTTTTTCCTAAGGATAAGGAAAGAGCCATTCCCATATCTGCAGACCAAGACTGTCTGGATTTAGTGCTCAGAGTCCGATTGTTGGTGAACTGGGCAGGAGGTCCCACCGTGTCCCCACCCACCACCCTGCAAACAGTAGTGAAGACAGCAGCAGCCACACCTTCCCTGAGACTAGACACTGTGGTCTGTTGACTCGCAGAGGAAACTGCCTCACACTGCTTGGTAAACCAAAAGTGGTCTCCAAAAACGACCCGTGGAAGTCTCACCTTTCCATACCTTTTCTACCTAGAAAGGTGATGCCTTTGTAAACAACAGCAAAGCAGACTAACTAGGTGCTGTAGGCTTACAATTTAGAACTCTAGGTCTTTCCTATTGCCGGTGCTATGCCATGACTTTAAATTGAACTCTTAAGTGAGCACTGTCCCTAGTCCTTTTTTTATTTTCATTGTGAGGCCGGGTCTTGCAGTCACTATGTTGCCCAGCCTGGGCTCAAACTTGAGATCTGCCTGCCTCACCTTCAGAGTGCTTGGGAGTTCAGGTGTGCACTACCACACCTAGTTGAATTCAATTTAATTGTGAAAAAATATGCAGTTACTTAAAGCGATCCTGTAAGCCTGCTTGTGGGCAGCTGTACCTTACCCAGGTCGCACTTGCAGTAACTCAGGGACCAGGAGCAGGCAGGGATCTCAGGTGACACTGGTGACCCCAGGTCAGGAACTCACTCAGGCCTGAGGTTCCCAGGGTGTGAGCTGTTAGGAGACCGCTCTCCAGGGCTCCGCTTTTCCTCCTATGTGGAATGAGGTTACCCCCTGCAGTCTGGGGACACCCGTCCCTCGGCCTCCCAGTCCTGCAGTGTCCTGGTGACCAGGCTGGGCCATGGCATCTCGCCCACACGTGCCTTGGGACACTGTCAGCATCTTAGTGCTCAGCCCCAAGGCACCCCAACTGCCCTCCTAGGGATGCTGGAGGAGCTGCAAGCACATCAGGCCCCGCTACTCCAGCAGCCTAGCTGGACTAGCAGCCCTGGCAGAAGAAGTGGGGGCCACGGCTTATCTCCATGTTTCTGGGAAAGCCCAGCAGGCAGTGGTACTGCAGCTCCAGCCACACACTCTCTCGGCCCCTCCTGAGCCCTGCATCCCTGACCTCTCCTGGGTGCAGCTGCAGGGTGGGCAGCTGACAGCACAATGGCTGGGCTGTGCGCAGCAGTCCTGGGGATGCTGTGACCAGCTCACAGCCAAAGCACCCAGAGTTCTGGCTGCAAAGCCCCTGTAATCCCTGGAGGAGGTGGAGAGGAGACAGTGGGTGCCCTGAGTGCCCCCTCCCATTGCCTACCCTGCACCCCCAGGAAGCCGAGCCCCTGGTAAACGCTGCCGTGCGTGCATGCAGGGCGGGGTCCCCCTTCTAGGGCTAGCACATCCTCGAGGGACACTGAAGACCAGGCTCCTTGGTGGCCCACACTGATATTTAAGTCAAAGGCTCCAAAAGTGTGGCTTTGACTGGTCAGCTATCAAAGGATGCCTCAAGTTTAAAAAAACAAAGCTGGGACTCAGAGGGTGCCTCTGCCTGGGGCAGCAGGAACGCCCATGCAGCTGTGCCCCTCACTGGTGGTTCTGGACTCCTGCTCAGATGGTAACAGGGACACCAGTGTCTGTGCCAAATTGTGTTTCCATGACAAGAAGACAGAACTAAAGCAGCCGTACTTTAAACACCTGCTCCATGCCCAGCCCCAGCAGTCATCTGAGCTGCAGGGGATGAGGCGCACGGGCTGTGGGGGCAGTGGAGAGTGGCTGTGAATACACCTGGCCAGGTGCCCGGGGATCTTCCTACACTGCCAGCCACCGTGGGTCTGTAGAAGATCACCAACCTGGAGACCTGGCCAGTCACCACTGTGCTGTGTGATAAACAGCCCAGTGTACTGTTCCCGATCTGGGCAGACTCCACTGCTGTTGAAAGCACATTGGTGCCCCCAGTTCTGCCAACGTGGCCCGGAACCTGCTGGGCCAATCCCAGTGTGCTATTGTTGGTCATTGTAGATGAGCGAGGCTGAGATGAACGGGCAGTTCGAGTCGGTGTGTGAGTCAGTCTTCAGCGAAGTGGAGTCCCAGGCCATGGATGCCCTGGACCTGCCGGGATGCTTCCGGACCAGGAGCCACAGCTACCTTCGAGCCATCCAAGCTGGCTATTCCCAAGATGACGAATGTATCCCCGTGATGACACCCTCCAACGTGACCTCCACCATCAGGTCCGCCGCAGGTAAAGAATGACCCCTTGAGCTCTGGTGGGAAACCCCCAGGTGCGCCGCGTCTCCCCGAGGGGTGCACCTTGCCACAGATGCCACTCCCACTCTCCACTTCCAGTCACCTGTCCAGGGCACTGCTTTCCGGTCATGTCTGCGGTGGTGACCAGAAGCATTTCTCTCACTGGTAACCTTTGTTTTCTCAGAATGAAAATCTGTAAATTGTCACGTCCTTTAAGATAACTCAATATCACTTTGTAAAGTTTTATATAGGAGAACAGAACTCAAGTGCTGGCATCGGGAAGGCAGCAGTGTTTTCAGTGTCACAGTGCAGTGGGTGCTGTGACACCCTCAGGGATGGGGACGTGCAGTGGCCCCACGGTGCGTGCATGGTGGCATCCGCCTCAGCCTCCACTACTCTGTCTGCAGATCCCTAACCGTGTCCCCTGTCCGCAGAGAGCATCTGCAGTTAGAGCCTGTGTGCTCAAGGGTCCATGTCACAGTTTCCTTTGATTTGTATGGAATACCACACCCATGCTGGGAAAATTTACCACCCAACTATATATCATTGCTGAGCATTTGACTGCACTGTTATTTTTTATATAACAGTGAATACACAGCCCGGAGCAGCCTGTGAAACTCTGAGCAGTAAAGTGTGCTGCACCACACGGGAGGGCAAAGCAGAGGCTGTGAAACGTCACTGTGTTGAAGGGTGCGGCCCCGAATGCTATGAGACAATGGAAGCTGCAGCTGTATCAAAGGGATTCAAGGACAGTTTGGGGCAGGAAGAGAGTGAAGCCCGGGGAGGTGCAGGCGTGGTGCAGGGGTGCCTGGGCTGCAGGGCAGGGCCCACTGCGACCCAGCCGCTGGTGCCATACCACAGCAAGGTCTGAGCTCAAGAGGGAAACACTTCCTGGGGGAGCCTGTGGATGGGTGACCAGGCCAAAGCCTGCTCCCAAGGCGCCTCTGGGAGATCGGGCTCTGGCTTTTCCAGCTAGGTTTGAAGTGTTCCCCAGTAATGGCATCAGTGACTCGTCTAAGGGCGACTGTGGGTCCTCGGCGCCCTCCCTCTGTGGCACAGTGGCTCCAGGGCAGAGATCTTCATGACACTCTGGCCCCTAAGCCCAGGGCCTTGGGAGCTGCAAGGAGGATCCTGGCACTGTGTCCTCTCATGACTATAGGAAAGAAGAGGGCAGAGCCCAGGGCTCAGCCCATGCCGCAGTGTGTGCAAGGGCCAGGGAGTGCAGCATGGGGCCCATGTGCATTGTGGAGCTGGGGACCACTCCTGCTCCGCCCCAAAGTGAGAAAGAGGAGGGACCTCCACTGAGAGATTCGGGGAAGGGGTAGACCCCCCCAACACTGGGGTCAGGGTGCATGCATGTCAGGTGTTTATTGGGTGTCTCTGGGGTACAGGAATCCTGAGTGCTTTGCTGGTCTTCAGAAATATTCTGAAGCTGTAATTCCCTAGTAGGACTGACACTATGGAGAGAGTGGAAACAAGACAGGTTCCACAGATAATGTGGGAGCTGGGGAAGAACTTGGGCTGACGTTCTGATTTAGGTACACAGATGGTGCATGGTGATAATGTGCCAATGCTCCTACTCAGAGCCTCCCTGGCTTGTAGACTCCTTTTCTGGTCAAACTTTCCTCTGGCCTGGTGGAAGACATCAGCATCACAGGACCAAAATGGTCTGAGTCAAGCAGGCAGAACCACAGAGAGTGCAAGGGGTCGGCCATGCCTGGCTCAGCACATAAAAGCCAGCGGGGACTGACCTGGTTACCCCTAGGCTTCTTCACGCCAAATACCACCAGTTATGTGCAGTCTTTCCCTATCAGATAGGATGTATGTGATATGCAAAATGGCTTCCTCAATAAGATTATGAAAAATACCAAATAAGTTAAAAACTTTTATCTGGAAATCAAAAGTGGAGAAAAACTACGAAAATGCCAAATCACCATGATAGCGGAACACCAGCCCTGATTCAGAGCTTCCTTCAGGGAGCAAGTAGACTCCAGTGCTTTTATCCTGAATACTTGTTACTTTGTAAATTCCTGCACCAGTACTACTGTTTTGTAGCTATTTTTTGTTGTTCTGTGTTTAAATGTATGCAAGCACATGTAGGAAAAGAGAAGGAGATTGTTTTGGCAAATTGATTTTTCTTTTATGGTTCTAAAACAGGCTTTTGAAAATAAATAGAAACAAATATTTTCAAAAGCATCCCAAGGTCTTGCAAGCTCAAAGTCATTGGTGTTGGTGTGAAGAATAAGATTCGCTTAAAAATACTCTTTATGCAGCCTTGGAAAATAAAAGCATTGTTGGATTCTCCTGCCCTGGTGAACAGGTAAATAAGACCTCTAATGCTCCTATAGCAAGTTAAGTTCATGCAGGAGAGATCTGTCAGGGGCTCAGGTGTGCCTCTGCCTCTGCTGCAGTGAGCAGGCACTGTCTGGGGGACTGGTTCTGCCCGTGGTCCCTAGGCAGGGTGACCCGCTCTGCGTCCCTGTCCCCCACTCCCAGAACTGTGGAGAGCAGCTCCTACTGAGTAGCGTCCTCTCCTCCAGTGCAGTGGCTTTGTGAACATCTAAGTTTCATTGCACACTTGGTTTCTTCCTCGTCTGTGAAATGATCTGTCCGGCAGATTTTCCTGTCTAAATATGCATTCACACGATTTCTCTGAGGAAGGGATATTATGGAGACTGTGAGAGAAATGGTATAAATTAGGGTGTGGTGATTTTCCTCTGGGTCAGAAACTCAGCAGATGTCACGGCGGATTCCAGAAGTCACCAGACAGGCAGAGCCACTCCAAGGCCCAGGAAGCCCCACAGCTCTGCTCCCATGCACTCGTATTTCAGCAGTAACTTGGGGCTCCGCTTCCAGCGTGACTGTCTGCTAACGCAGAGGAGGGTCTGTGTTCCAGTGCTTTAAATATCAGAGAGAGGATAAACATTTCCGATTCTGTGCTTCTGTTTCCGTCTGCAAACTCTTACTTCTTCGTTGGCCTGTCTTGATTTGAAGAAAAGCAACTGTATTTAGCCCTTCCAGTTCTAATCTTCAGGAAATGAAAGACAAACTTCAAATGGCATTATGTTTTATTGGGGAGCCAGTTTCCTTCATCAGCACCTGGGAAGGTACCGCCAAGGGCTGGGGACTGAACATGCTGCCTCGGGGCCCTTTAGGTGACCTGCTGAGATCAAGCCAGGTGACCCAGTCATCAGTGTACAAATTTATGTGAACAGGTAGGGGATTTTTGTTTTTGTTTTTGTTTTTTTAGTTTTTTGAGACAGGGTCTCACTATGTAGTTGAGACTGACCTGGAACTCACTATGTAGACCAGGCTGGTCTCAAACTCACAGTGATCCTCCTGCCTCAGCCTCCTGAGTGCTGGGATTACAGGCACACGCCACCATACCCAACCCAGGTAGGGGATGTTTTCAAAACTTGAAAAAGTAGAGTTTAAGTAAAAAATGAAATAGGAGTCAGGCAGGCTGTTCATAAAATGTTTTAGCCAATTGAGCAAAGTTGATTTGAAGTCACAACTGAAGGACACATCAGGCTGCTGGGGGCTGGGGATTCAGCTGAGTGGCACCGTTCCTGAGAGGTCCTGAGTTCGATTCCCAGTACCAAAAAAATTAAGGAGAAAAAACAGCTGTTGGCCACCAGGGCACAATTGATGGGCTAAAAGGAAAGCTGGCTGCTGAGCTAGCCCTGTGCCCCAGGATGAGAGAAGTGTCCCCAGTTAGGAGGAGTACCCCAGATGGCAGGGACAGGGCAGTGACAGACCTCAGCCAAAGTTCCTCTGGCAAAGTGGACAGCATTCTGAGTCCCCACTGTGTGGCCTCTCTGTGGAGGAGCAGTGAGGACCCGCCCACCGGGGTCCAGGGCTAGGTCCCAGTTTGTCACTGTGGGGCTCTGGACACCCATTATATCCTAGCAGGCAGCAGCTGAGCTGTGACTTTATGGGGACTCTCTTGCAGGGACGACTCTTGGGATGTCTGTCTTTGGGGCTGCAGTCAGATCCCAGGCAAAGATCCACTCCTCCCTTCTGGAGACAGTGGCCTTGAGTGCTTCCTGCATCACCGCCCTCTGACTCTGGCCCTCTTGTCTCGCTGATCCAGGGCTGTAAAACCACATTGGGCCACTCCGTAGCCCAGCACCCTCTCCCCGGGAGTCCCACAGTATCTCTTGTGACTAAAAGTAGCAAAGTCCCAGGTTCTGGGGATGAGGAAGTGGCAGAGGGTCATACTGTCCACTGTGACACTGTTGTCCACCAATCATGAGTGAGGATCGGGAGTGGGCAATAGTGAGTGCCGATGCCTCAGATTCTGGGTATAGAGACTTGCTGCAGTCTCTGCGTGAGCTAAGCCAACCCTATCTGGATAAGTCCAGATTTACCCTGATGACATGGACTGAAATTCAGTTGCAGCTGCTGACCCTGTGAGGCAGCAGAGGTCCACACCATGAAATCCAGGTCTTTAGGACATTCTCTAAGCCAGGCCTCCTGCCCCACACGGCGCAGAAAATCCACTTCAAGTCAAGAATGGAACAGCTTTGTGCCAACAGCAATCCACAGACACGCCAGAGCCTCCGGGTTCTCCACACTGGGTCACTTGGTTCTTCACTGGCGCTGCAACCCAGGTGGTTTCCAGAGCCCAGGAGCCTCTGCCAAGCAGCCCAGGTCAGGTCCATAAACTCCCTCACCTGCGCATGGAGTTCAGAGAACACAGGACTCAGCCCGGATGCCGCTCCATCGCAGATCAGGCCACAGTGGTGTCCTGCAGTCAGGCTGCTTGTCACCAGGGCTGCAGAAACAGGGAGCAGAGGGCTCAGGGAGCCTGGGATCTTGAGATGGAAGGCCAGTGTCCAACACCAGGGAAGCCAGTGCAACCCAGGCATCCATAGGACAGAACCACAGCCACACCTGCAGCGCCAGGGGATAGCTCCACCCCAGGAGGCAGCTGTGTGGAGCATATGGATGTGCCTCAGAGCCACCAGGCTTAAGCCACCCTCGAGCCACAAACCCCAGAGATGCCCCAACTTTGTGATCCCAGGGGACCCCAACCTGGAGTCCACGGCCCCCTAAAGGCCCAACACTCCATGATCCCCAGACGCCCAGACTTCAGTGGGGCAGATGTGCTTCTTCATTTCCCCTGGCTCTGAGCTTCAGTTTGGTTTCCTTAGGGTGTAGACAGCAAAATGCACTCAGATGCAGAGCCACGGCTCCTCGGCAGTGAGACCCAGAGGGCTTCTCTGAAGGTGCTGGCAGCCGCATACCACACTCACCATGAGGTCCACTTGCAGTGGGAACAGAGGTGTGCTGTTCCTCAGTCTGGGATTCTTCCTGACCACAGATGGCACCTCCTCTCCAGCCTCCAGGCCTCTGGTCTCCAGGCTGCTCTCCAGGGCTGCACTCCAGACTGCGCCAGCACAGAGTCCCCCTCCTATGCCCTCACCCTGGGTGAGGATCTGATCCCAGCCCTCTGGGGACGTGAATATGCAGGAATCCAGTAGTCATTATTTTCCACGTTCATATACACATAGGTACCACTGGAATTTTTAATATCTTCATAATTGTACTTCAGTGTCACTGGTTTTCTTATAGCCTCTTTTTTTTTTTTTTTTTTTTTTTTTTTTTAAAA
>NW_022900930.1:54026052-54079774 GCF_012274545.1 Fukomys damarensis | reverse complement strand
GAGGCTGTGGGCTTCACCAGAGAACCATGGAGCCCAAGCTCAGGGTCACGGCCTGCCTGGCCCCACCACAGGCATCCTCCAGAGGCTCCACAGAGAGCACATCCTAGTTCTCCAGGGTCTGCCCCATGAGGGTTCGCCTAGCAGCACCAGGAGTCACTTCTGTTTTGCCTGTGTAGGGTCTCCTTGCACTGGAACCTGGCCTGGGAGTTTGGGGCACTGGAGCAACTGTGCAGGGCCATGCGGACAGGACTCAGAAAAGCAGAGTGGTCCCACTCCAGCAGACCCTATGCACAGAGTGATGCTGACAGCAGCACATCCTTGGCCTCCCACACTGGCCGCTGAGCACCACCAGCATGCTGTGAAGCCCTGGAAATAGTCCTGATGACCATAACTCTTGACTGCCAACTTGATTGGCTTAGTCAAGCACACATGTGTGTGTCTGATTGGGTCAGGGGTTGTGACCTTGGGGACCGCATCTAGTCCCTCCTGCTTCTTCCCCGGGCTCTGCTTCCTGGCTGCCATGAGATGAGCAGCTTTTTTCCACCATTACCCTCTGCCATGGAGCCGGCTGACTGATACGGACCAAAATGTCTGCAGCAGTGAGCCAACATTAGCATCTGCTCCTCTAGGCTGTTTTTCTCACGTGTTTGATCATGTGACAAAAAGATGGCTGACACACTGCTGGGGGTCCCACACAGTGAGCTGGCCACATGGCCACTCTGAGCTGGGAACAGCCTCAACCCCACTCTTACTCGCAGGACCCAGGAAGCCCATGGGCAGGGTAAACCATCATCATTACTGAACCCAGCTGAGGCCACCCACTTCATCTGTGTTTAGGGCTCATGCCCCAGCATCAACCACAGGCACTGCTGCACTCAAGAAAGGCATGATGGACACGGCACTCAGCTTAATAAACATCTGTCACACATGGCTTATAGGTCATTTAATTACACTCATACTAAGAGTTTGAATTTAAGGCCACAGTCCCCTGATACCAACTACATGGAAGGCTGAGGCAGGAGAATCACAAGTTCAAGTCCAGCCTGAGTAATTTAGTGAGACCCTGTTCTCAAAATTAGAAAAGGCTAGCAGTGAAGCTTAGTGCCAGAACCCCTGCCTAGCATGCTGCATCCCTGGGTTCATTCTTCAGTGTTGAAAAGAAAAAAAAGTTTCCGTTAACTGAGAACTTTGTGTTTAACCATTTAAGCCCTGCTTGCTGCTATCTTAGACAGTGAGCTTTGCTAGCTGGACGTGGTGGTGCATGCCTGTAATCCCAGCACTCGGAAGACTGAGGCAGGAGCATTGCTGTGAGTTCGAGACCAGCCTGGGCTACTTAGTGAGTTCCAGGTCAGTCTCAACTACATAGTGAGACCTTGTCTCAAAAAAAAAAAAAAAAAAAAGTAGGCTGTATTTTCACAAAAAAAAAAAAAAAAAAAAAAAAAGACAGTGAGCTTTTCTCCTGGGCTCACTCTCTTTGCTCTGTGCTCTCTTTGACAGTGCTCTGTGATGCTCTATGTGAGTATGATCTGCACCTAAGATGTGCAGGAAATAAGCAACATGGGTTTATTGTCCCTAAGTCAACGTAATTCTGATTCTGTATCCCATTGTTCCTGCGCAGTGTAACAGGGAACTCCGCTTTAGTCATTTGGGGTATACCGGAGGCCAACCCACAGCAGGACCCCAGGCCTTTGGAGGCATCCTAGAACACTGATGTCCCTTCTGCGTGGGCCGGGAGGCTGCTGGGTCTGTGTGGAGTGTTGTAGGATGGGCAGGTGCTGTGTCCGGACACCTGGCCTTCCCTCCTCTCCATCCCAGCCCAGCACTGCCCCACTGAGTTCAGGTTTTCATAAAAGCCAGTGACCTTCACAATGCAGAAATGTTCCTATGGTTGGCCTTCTCCAAATCCCAATCTCTGAGGGACAGGGAGAAGGTTGTGGAGAAATACACACAAACTTGCCAGAACTTCCTGCAGCAAGTCAGGGCAGAAGATTCCCAGAGGCTCAGAGGGCCCCCTGGGCTCATTCCAGAGGGGCCACTAGCGGCAGAAGTGACTTTAATTTTGACCCTCTGAAAGGTGAGCTTGGCTTAGGAGTGAGGCTTGAGTTCGAGGAGATGACCTTTCTCTAACCTGAAATTAATCAGGTCTCCACATGAGATGAACTCTGCACCTGCTGCCGGCCTTGCGGCCACCTGACACTCAGTGAGCCCCAGCTGTTCACAGTTGATTTTCAGCACAGACTCAGATAAGCAGAATCTCCCTGGCCAGTTTACTGTTCCCAAGACTGAAGCAAGAAACTAAATGCAGCTGATTACTCTGCAATTAGATTTCAACCTCTAGTCAAGCGCTGAAACTGCAAGCTGCTGTGTGCATGTAGGTCAGTGTGGTTTATGGTTTAGGGCATGAAATCTGTATCATTGTTATACACAGGAGGTCACGGTAACAAATGGGAAGGAAACAGGAAAGGCATATGCCCTATGGAAGGCATCCCTTTAAAATACTCAGTTACAGTTCAATCAGAAGCGAAAGTGGAGAATGGACCCCAGCGAGCCCTGAGCAGCCCTCCACCACCGACCCAATCACCATCCCTGCAGCCACAAGCAGCGAGGCCAAGGCCCAACAGCAGCCTGCCGCCCAGCCCTCAGCGCTGCCCACACCAAGCCCAGCACCACTGGCAGTGGTGCAGGGAGCAGTGGCCCGGGTGGCCTCACATCAGTGGCACCAGCAGTGGGGACCAGAAGTCATCACCACGAAGGTTTGGGGAACAGTAAAATGGTTCAATGTAAGAAACGGATATGGTTTCATCCACAGGAATGACACCGAGGAAGATGTATTTGTACAACAGACTGCCATAAAGAACGACCCAACAACCCCAGAAAGTACCTCCTCAGGGTAGGAGATGGAGAGGCTGTGGAGCTTGGTGTTGTTGAGAGAGAAAGGGTGAGGAGGCAGCAGATGTCACAGGCCCTGGTGGAGTTCCAGTTCAAGGCAGTAACTACACAGCAGACCGTAACCATTATAGACACTGTCACATCGTAGGGGTCCTCCCCACAGTTACCCAAACAGTGAGATTGGGGGAAAGAATGAGGGATCGGAGAGCACTCTGGAAGGCCAGGCCCTACCGCAGGTGAAGGTTCCAGCCTTACTCCATCCAGAGACACTATGGGCGTCGACCACAGCCTTCCAGCCTCCTGTGCAGGGAGAAGTGACAGAAGGAGCTAACAACCAGCAGGTGGGAGAGCAAGGTAGACAAGTGAGACAGAGTATGTATCGAGGCTACAGACCTCTATTCCGCTGGGGACCTCCTCGCCAAAGAGTCTAGAGAGGACAGCAGTGAGCAGGATAAGGAAACTCAAGGAGAGGAGACCCAGGGTCCGCAGCCTCCTCAGTGTCAGTATGGGTACCGGTGCGACTTCATTTACTGATGCAGATGCCCAGAGAACCCCAAACCACAAGAGGGCAGAGAGACTAAAGCAGCCGAGCCACCAGCTGAGAATTTGTCCCTCTGAGGCTGAGCAGGGCGGGGCTGAGTAAATCCCGGCTTAACATCTCTGCCATCATCTGGTTACTCATCATCCAGCAAGAAGAAACGAATATGAAATTCCAGCAATAAAAAGTAAACAAAAGACTGGGAACTGAAGACCTGAAGTGCTTGCTTTCTGCCCATTGATCAGATAATTAGAACTATCTGCATTATCTATGCACCATGAGATTTTTATTATTTTTACCTAAAGATATCTCTTTTTGGTAATGACAAATGTGTTTTTTTAAAAAGCCTGGTTTTTCTCAATACACCTTTTAAGGTTTTTAAATTGTTTCCTATCTGGACAAGCAGAGATTTTTAAGAACTTCATTTTTAATTTGTAATAAAAGTTTACAACTTGAGTTTCTCAAAAAAGTCAATAAACTGCAACACCTGTTAATAAAGATCTTAAATAATTGTCAAAAATAAAATACTCAGTTACCTTGGATTTACCTCATCCCGGCGAGGTCATTAAGGCATAGGACCAGACTCTGCTTTGAAACTTAGTAGGGGAATGCTTTGAAAATCCCAATGGAAGGATCCTGGAGAATATTTACACCTCTGTTTATCCTTCTTTGAAAGAGATATGGAGGAATAAAATGATTGCTCACATCGAATGTTACCAAGACTGTAGGTGAGATAAAGAACCGTTCACCAGCGAAGGCCCTGGAAGGCCCCTGCTGACGCAGGCAGTAGACGTCCTTCATTCCGAGAGGACAAACCCCGCTGCAAACACAGGGCGGGTCTGCTGCTCCCGTCTGTATGTACTTTTTCTCGTCATTTGCACTGATAGAAGCTGACATTGTTTCTTTTCAGTTCATTCATTTATAGCATGTTGTTACTTCACTATCATTTTGATCAATTCATTGCAGTCAGTCAAGTCAAATCTAAAATGTTTATTTAGTACCCGAGGTCTACACTGCAGGGACGAATAGACTCGGGCACTGGACATGCACACACCCACATGAATGACCATCACTTCCACACTAAAACTTGCTCCCTGACATGTACTTCTTTCTCCTCATTAAGTCTGAGTTGTGGGCTAGGGATTTAGCTCAGTGATTCTGCTACCTTCCTTGCGAGTGCAAGGACCCTAGTTCGATCCCTGGTACCAAAAAATAAAGATTGAGTTGCTACTCACTATTCAGTGAGTTGTGAAGATATCTCTCCTGTGGAGTGGCAGGATGAGCTGGAATCACTGAGCCCCTCACTTCCGAGGAGGCCAAAGAACTCAAGTTCACCCACCAGCTCCTCCGGCGGAGCCTCTTTCCCAACAGTTCTCTTTGTCACAGAGGCCAAGCTGTGCCCTGGTTGTGCCCTCACCCAGAGTAGGGATGAAGTGGAAAGAATCGCATGTCTCTTTCTTGCTTGGTGATTCTGACCACTCACCCAGCATGAGGAGGTCACCAGGTGGTGCCCACCATGGCACCTCCCAAGGAAGCTGCGCTTGGGTCCTGACTGCAGCCAGCAGCTCCCTGTCTCTGTGACGGACAGGTCAGGGGCATGTGGTGGTGTTTGTTGATCCTCCGTCCTCCACTAGAAGGTAAGTTCTGTGGAGCAGGATCTTGTTTCATTTCTGACTTTGTGGTGCCAGAAACTGCATGGCGGATAACAGACCTTCATGACAGAGTTCTTTAATGAAGACAGGTGGCACATGCATGGTGGGTAAAACGGGGCTGTCACATGGTAACACGCCATGGACTTTGGCTCCTCTGAGTGGGTCGGGAAGGGCGCACACACAGCTCCAGCAGATAGGAAGTTCTAAGTGGGTGAACTGATGTAGAGCTTCTTCATGGTTCATTACAGAACTTGCATCTTTCCTTTCTCTGGCTCCTGTAGTGAGGGACAGACTCTTTTTTTAAATACAGGATCGAGTATGAGCTGCAAGGCAGTTCTGGGAGCCAGCTGGCAGAGCAGGGGCACGAGCCGCTTCTGAGCAGCACTGCAGATTGATGCTCCGCTCTGCACATTGTGTGTTCTTGCACCTGTCTCCTGCTAGGTCACCAATGGGCTCTCTTGCCATTTCCATGCTGCCCTTTCTGTCCCTGAGCCCTTCACCCTGGCCTCAGAGGGACCAGGTCTTCCATAGAGCTGTGACTTGAGCCTCTTCCCTGTTGACAGGAGCTGACCAGTGCTGAAATGTCTAAGCATTCAGATGGCGACTCCAGGGAGCAGGCATGGCAGGAATGGCACAGGGCACAGTCTCTGGGGCAGCCCCAGATGCTCGCCTGGGGAAGGTAGGCTGGACACTGAGGTCATGGCCCAGCGCTGCCCCTGCCTGTTCCCCAGAGCCCAGGCTGCACTCCACGCACTGGCAAAGAGGACCCTGCTCAGTGACCAGACAGGGCGGAAGGCCCTGCCATGCATGGCCTGTGTCTCGGAATCCACACCTGCACCCCATCTCACTCCAGTCACCTTGAAATTACGACCTTCAGCCCATGGGCCAGGGCCTTGTGACTCCCCAGCTTTGCAGGACTCAGGTGCATTAAAAAGCGCAATTAAGTAGACTTATGTACTGTTTTTAGCCTTGCAAGGAGCACCTGCTTTGTTCTGTTAATTCTTGTCAAAGGTAATTTTGTTACCCTTAATACAGTGGCACCAGTAGCTGTAGGTTATTAACCCACCTAGGTGGGCAGCTGTGAAGTCAGGATCTTCTGCAAGCAACACCCACAGAAGGGTGAGCGCCTCCTCCCAAGCATGGCGGTGAAGCAATTCCGGTGCGACTCGAAGGCTTCACTCAGTCAAGCGTCCTGAGCAAGGCTCCACGTGGACACACACATGTGGAGACCATGGCAGGTGCAGTAGCCATGTCATTCACCCTGCACACAGGGCAGTGTCCCCACCCCACCCTGCGTCACAGTAACTGGTCTTTTATTTCCACTGGGATAAAATTCCTTCTTTTCAAAACTGTCTTCACCCAAATTTAGCTTCACAGTTTTGGGGAATCCAGACGTAGTCCCTGTCAGAGAGGAACCTGACCCTGTGGCTGCCTCTGGAGAACTTCTGTTGGAGTGGGGCCACCGGGGTCCCTGCATGCTGTCACCTGTGGGATCTCCTTGGTGCTCTGGCTCTTTGATGGTTCAGAGTTCTATACCTAGAAATGAGTGTGGTCTTCATAGTACAAAAAGTTGGTTCCTTTTCATTCAGGAAATGTAAGTTCTTGCTATGTAATATGACTTTTCAACATTTAAAATGGAAGCAAGAAGTGACCACGAGGAAGCCAGCCCTCGTGGCCTTATCTCACTGTCAGGAACGCTAGCTCAGCACTGCAGATGCTGTAATATCTTGCTAACAGTTTCCAGGTAGACACCTCTGCGTGCCCTTAGGGCAGCCCCAGATCTTCCTGGTCACATATTTCCTTAGGACTTTAGCGAAAACACATGTGTGTGTGCCTGTAGGCTGCAGTTTCTGTGTCCCCTCCAATATGCACCTGTTTCAAGATTAACATTAACACATCAAAATATCTTTAATCTTTTGTGCCTCTTTTGCCAACGAAGTTTGGCTTCTCCACTGCTCATTCTGCTGTTTGGATGTTCACGGCCTGATTGCTGAAGCTCCTTTTATGCTGCTGCCCTTGAAGTCCTCATTACCAGAGCACGGTGCAGTTAAACGCGGCTCTCACATTCAGTACGATGGCACTGCTCCCACTCAAGTGCATTCTGTCTTGATTACGTATTTGTGCTTCACTCCATAGAATGCTAATTTTTAAGTTTCCTTGTTGGCTCGCAAATGACTCTCAAGGGCTGAATTCAGGAATGGTGCCCAGGTCCCAGGTGTTGCTGGTAGCTAGGGCATATCACCGCCAATGTCTTGTCCACACCTGCGGCCACTCAAGGGCGTGTGGCCCTGTCGGCTGGGAGCATTTGGTTCCAGTTCATCTGATTAACTTTTCCCACTTGAGTCCGTTGCCCCATACTCTCCTCCTACACACTGGCTAAACCCACCACTGTGAAGACCTGGGGACATCCTTATGGTCGCTTTGGCTTCCTGTTGTATAAAGAGCAGCCAGGTGGACAAGATCTGTTGTCGCCTTTGCCTGCCTGGCACACTGGGGCCCAGGCTGCCTTGGTCAGGCGGCTCATGCTCGCGTGGCAGCTGAGACATAGCCAGAGTGGCAGGGGACTGATTAGCTGTCCTCTAGATTTTAGGCATTATAGAGGTCTGGATTTTAACTCTTGGCTCTTCTGTGGAGCAGAGCAAGCTAGAAGGTAAACTGACATGTGCGATTTCAGGCCACCTTCCCTTTCTTTGCCAACCTCATTTCACTTCTGCCTCACCCACCCCCAGGTTTGGTGGCCCTGGCACCCTCCTAGGCCTTCTGATGCCAGAGCTCTGAGAAAGTTCTTCAGCTTCCGCAGGAGATGAGCTCATCTCTGTGGTGCCCTGGAGACCACAGCATTTTTGCCTCATGAGGTTTCTATGGAACTTTTCTAACATTTATCACATGCACGTCTTACTCACTGAAGTGGTGAAGCTAATATTTCCTTGGGGGCACAGCCCTCACATGGCTGCGTGTACATGAAGGGGAAGGCTCTTTGTGGAGACCTGTGTCCCCACCAATCATGCTCCGAGCGACTTTTGCCTCTGAGAAGTGAAAGGCAAGCTCAGAAGTTGGATTGCAAAGCACAGCTGCATCCTCCTGTTTCCCAGTTGTACCATGTACCACAGGCAGATGTCAGGACAGTGGTTTCAGATGTTTAGGTTTCCAGTATCTCGTTCTCAAGATGGAAATGCAAGGGCATCCGCATCACAGGCATTCCACAGCTCAGAGCCACCTGGTGTGCGGTGTGCCCTCACGGGGCCGGCATGCCATGAGCGAATGCCACGCAGGAAGGGCTCCCTTCCTCTGGACGGCATCTCATCCCCGCTGCACAGCCCACGCATGCGTCATCCTCCATGCACATTGCAGGCTGAAAGCCAGCCCGCTCAGCGGGGCCAGACTCGGACACAGTGCAAACGCTTCCTGCAGGCCCGGAAAGGCACCACCCCACCCCCAGCACCAGGGAAGGAAATGGGAGCAGCTCCTGCTAATTACAGAGTACATGGTGCAAGTCCATTTCTACAGATCCTGATTGCAGTGACATAGGAGAAGCAAAAAGGGTGACTTTGGTCATCCTAGGACACAGAGAGCCTCATAGCGCAGCCTACACTATGTTCTGTTTAGTAAGATGCCCCTTCCAGGAGGTTTGAGTTGTCTGTAAATTGTACATTGACACATTTTCTGAAAGCTGTGGAGGGAATGGTGGTGACAGGAGAGGCAAACTTTTTGGTGGACAGACACTGTCATGGACACACATGTGTGCAGAGAAATTCTCACACTGCCAAAGTTAGAGCAGGAGAAAGCAGCAGTACCCTGTACACCCAGAAATCCTGGCCTCGTCAGTGTGTTGCGCACACCCAGGACTGTAGCATCGCTCTTCACGCACACAATTTCAAGCGAACTGTAGAGTGGCTCCAATGGTTTCCTTTTAGCTGTGGAGACACACAGATCGGTTTACAGATGATTTCTGAGTCAGAAAGTCACCTAAGCAAACCACTTCTCTCACTCGCCTGTGTCTGTGGCTCTGAGCAAGGTGGACCTGTTGCAGCCTTCAGCCTCGGGAGAACAATGGGGAAATAGGGGTGGCAGACTCAGGCCCAGTCCCCCAGGATTGGAGCAGGGGCTCAGGCCCCCAGCAGAAGCCTCCAGCAGCTCTGAGGGTATCGCCCTGGCAGGCATCACAGGCAGGCAGTGAAGGAGGCCATGCTGATGGGATGCAGCACCTAGCGTGGGGTGACCTGAGACACGGAGTGCTGTTACAGCAGATGCTGGAGGAAGCTGCACTGGGAGTGGGCTCTGGAAATAGTCCCGACTGTTGCCAGTTTTTTAATAATGTCCCTTGACAGGTGGGTTCACATTTGGGACAAACCTTCCAGACGGAGGGACCGGGGAGTCTGATGCTTCTTGTTACCTCTGTCTGCTTATGCCGCCCAGCCCTCCGTGCCTGTCTCCATCCTAGCTCTCTCTCCAGCATTCTCTACCATGTCCCCCTCCTGAGTCCCGCTGTGCCTTGGTTATGCCTGGAAGCACACATTGGCCGGCGTGACGGGCCGCTGCTTCCTTCGTGTGTCATGGTGGCATGTGATGTCTTCCTGAGTAGGCAGGTGCAGCCACACAGGCCCTGGAATTGGGGTGGGAGCGGAAGGAACTCAGAACTCCACACGCACCTCCGACTCTCTGGACCCCCGCACGTGAAGGCAACTGTTCCCAGCAGCTTCCCAAGCCCTGGAAGCCCCTTGTTGCTCGGTCTGCCCTTGTGAGGAGCTGACGGCGCTCCGGAGGGTGCTGTGTTTGCATCGCCCTCGCCACATGTGTCACCGTGACCCCAACATGTGTCACCAACACCCGCCATGTGTCGCCCTCACTTTAGAACATGTCACGCCACCCCACAAGTGCCCCGTGGTCCAGGCAAACAGAGCACATCCATGTCTCCGGCTTCACAGAGGTCAGGTCTTTTTCTTAGGATGAATCATCACAGCAAGAGAGATGCCATTCTCCCAGAGAAGCCAGTGTGGAAAACCCACACTGCCTAGACAGACGGAGGTGCATTGTGCCGCCTTGCTGCAGCGTTGAGGCCTGCAGCCGGGGAAGGGTCCCACACTCTCTCTCGCACAGAGCCCTTCACTTTCTTCTGAAGGCAGAGAATTCTACCATCCATCACCAGCTCAAGTGGGGGCGCTGTGCAGGTCCAGCAGATGCCATTGAGGAGCTTCAGGCTTTCGGCCCCATACAGAGTCCTGCCTGTGCCCTGACAGCTGGGCTACAGCCAGGAGGCCAGGCACTTGCTTCAGACCAGAGGGGAAGCGGGAGGTGGCAGGGACAGCAGGTGACAGCAGGGACAGCAGCCTCAGTCCAGGAAGAGCTTGTGCATCTCTTCCTGGTGAACCCACACCTGTGCTGGTGAGGCCAAACTCACAGAGAGTAGATAACTTTCTGATACTGGGTGTTTTGCTGTTGGAAAAATGGCAGCTAGTCATTACAAAGATTTTTAGAAAATGCACATAAGCCAGAGAAAACTGGCAACACTGTCACCAAACAGTAATGGGATGAATGTCTTGTGGAACTGCCTTCTTCCCCATGCACCTACCACCCTTCATCTCTGTGGTTTAGGGTCCTGCCCACTTCTTTTTATTGTTTTAAAAGTGAGCATTTCTGATAATTCTGTGAGCTGCATAGTCAGAGACACAGGCCTTCTCTCCTGTCCAGGCTGTGCAATGCGTGCTTGTGTCTCTGCTGCTGGAGTGTGAGGTGTTCTGTAACTTTTCTCTGCTGCAGATGCACCTGTGTCAATGCCTCTAGGAACCTGCTGCTCCTGTCCTGCAGCGTTTTCTCGGGCTGAATGGACTTGCTGGCTGGGCCCTGGGTAGAGCGAGCAGCTATAGACCAGAGGCACAGTGAGGCCACACTGACCGGACTCTTCTTTTGCAGCTGTCCCCTACACCAACTACAAGAAGACACCACCCCCGGTGCCTCCTCGGACCACCTCGAAGCCCCTCATCTCAGTGACAGCCCAGAGCAGCACGGAGTCCACCCAGGATGCCTACCAGGACAGCCGCGCTCAGAGGATGTCCCCATGGCCACAGGATGGCCGTGGCCTCTACAACTCCACGGACAGTCTGGACAGCAACAAGGCCATGAACCTCGCCCTGGAGACAGCAGCGGCCCAGCACCATGCAGACAGCCAGGGCGGCTCCACGAGGCCCGGCGACAAGGCCATCCTGACGTCCAAGGCCGAGGAGCTGCTCAAGAGCCGTTGTTCCTCCATCGGGGTGCAGGTAGCTTCCTGTGCTGTGCCTGGTGTCACACATAGTGTATAGCGTAGCTCAGGGACAGGACGTACCCTGAATCACGGGACCCCACAGGCAGCTGCAGCCGGAGCCAGCCCTGTACCCAGCCCGCAGGAGCCTCCCTGGGCATTTACCAGTGTCTGTAGCCACTAAGCAGCATGATGTGTCAGAGGGCAACTTCCTGTGGAAGTTCCCTGGAGAGCACCAGGAAGGAGCTGTCCTGCGTCAGAGCCGAGGGCGCCCGTGCGGGCAGGCAGCAGCACCTGGGTGGTGGCTTCATAGCTCTGGGGGTGACTGCATCCAGCTGGGGCCCAGTGCACCCTCCTGGGGGGACAGCGCAGGTGCACAGGCTCTGTCTGCTGAAAGGGCGTGGGGCGTACACCATCCCAATCGGCAGAAGCATCTGGGTGCATCCCTGTGATGTCCCCTCAGCCTGCAGTGGACATGGCTTAGTCCTCTGTTCAGTGCAAGTCCTGCAGCCCTTAAACACCAGGTGTCTGGTAGCCCCACGCTGCGCCCCCGGGAGAGAAGTGTGTGGAGCATGGTGAGAGCCACATGGCTCTGGCACCAGGCCAGTCAGGTGGGGACGAGAAGCCAGCAACAGGCGAGCCAGGTCCCCACACTGTGGCTTCATTGTTTTGTTTAGGATTCTGAATTCCCCGACCTTCAGCCATACCCAAGGTCAGATGTAAGTACTGAACGCCTCCAAGCCACGTCCGCATGACTCATTCTTGGGATCTTCATAAACTGCTCTTGTCACTCTGTGTCCTGGCTCTATGTGCCAGGTACCATGCTGGGCCCCCACTGTACCCACCCTGGTGTCCCGAGGATGTGAGTGCCCCCGCCTAAGGAGGACAAGAGCTCAGCAGTGCCCACCCCGCAGCTCAGGCCTGGCCGGAAAGCAGGCTGCAGTCCCTGTGTGCAGCAAAGGCCTGAGGTCCACTGATCTCACACCCTGCCTGCTCTGCTGCCCAAAGGGCCCTCCATGACCCAGGCTGCACCCTGGGAGAGTGTTCCCTCCCAAGTATGCAGTCATTGGTCGTACCTGGGTAATGGGCCTGACTGCAGGTGGTCCTGTACTAGGGCTGCTCTGGGCGGCACTGTCCTGTCATCAGCCCAGCCTTCCCCGCCGGCCCAGCCTCTGCCTCTTGGCACCCACACACCTAGCACAGTGCCTGGCACATAGCAAGCGCTCAGTCAGTGTTGGATTTGTGAGTGGACGGTCATTGTGGGAGGGGCAGGAAGGGCGGGGGGACCATGTTCAGTGGAAAGGACACGACATGCAAGTTTGTGAGCTCACCATGCCCAGCAGAGAGCAGTTGGGAAGTTAAAAGGAAAACAGCCAAAAGTGGAAGAGTGGTGCAACTTGGAGCAACCCAAGAGGAAAGAACAGAGAAACGGTGCAGACCCTAAGGCAGGCAGGAGGGTGACACTGACACAGGGCAAAGGGACAGAGGCATAGAGTGGGGCTCAGCAGACAGATGGCTCCCAGCCCCATCACCAGGTCCCTCTCACGGATGTGTGCCTGTAAGGACCAGGGCCCAAGTGTTGATGTGCTGATCTGGGTGGGGAAACTGAGGACCGGGGAGGGTAGGTGACTTGCCTGAGGGTGCACAGCCCAGGGTGCCAAGCCCTGGTGGAAGCCGGGGTGGCACCTTCTGGCCCTGACTCTGCCCTGCTTTGTGGAGAGGAGAGGAAGGCTGCCCTGGACCTGAGGCCCTGCTCTGGTCAGTCCAGTGCCGCTTCTAGCTCCAGCAGCATGCGCTGGGGAGGCGTAGGCACAGTTCACTCAGCTGCAGATGGTGTGCCTCCCACACACGGTCCTTGCTGCCATGCACACCCTGTGTGACTGCAAGCCCTTGGGAACACCCAGCTGGCAGAGCTCCCGCAGGCCCCAGGGTGTCACACACCACTTCCCCAGGACTGTAGCTCAGGCCTGAGCTGAGCCTGCTGGGCTGCATCCATCATGGAGCCCAAGAGGCTGACCTCAGCCCATACCTCCTGTGCCCAACCTCCCTCTGCCCAGCTTACCTGGGGCACTCACTGGAGGTTCCCATCCCCGAAAGCTGGGCCAGAATCCACCCAGACTCAGAACCTGCAGGCCAAAACACACTCCCAGGGAGCAGCTGGGCATGGAGCCCGGCAGGATGAGGAAAGCGTTGGTTCACAGTACCCTGGCCAAGAGTCCACAGGCCGGCCCTCCTTCCGCTTGTCCCTGATAGTCCGCGGGGTCTCTTCTGGGTGCGTGTGTAAAGCTGGCCAGGTGCACCACACAGAAACCCTGCCCACCTCTGCAGTGGGACAGCCACCACACATCTGTCCAGGCCCACGGGACGAAGGGACAGCTGCAGACACCCTAGGATGCTCCCATAGAGCATCCTGCATGGTGGAGCACAATGCCTCCCAGCCGTCATTGCTGCCCCTAGGCAGAGGCCGTGAGTCCCGCTGACAGTGGCTGACAGTGGGTCCCCAAGGGAAACAACAACGTTGGCATCAAAGGCATATGGCCCCTGAAGGAAAGACTTCAGACTCCACAAACCACTTTCTCCGGCCAACATCCCAGACTCGATCTGAGGAGCCAGGCACAGTGCACATCCCTACCTCAGACACGCAGCCAGCCTGGTCTGCGTGCAAGGTGGGAGCAGAGTATAGGAGGCTGCCTCACTGCAGGTCGTGCCTATCAGTACAGCCCTGAGTGTACACGCACACGCAAACGCAAACACACATGCAGAGGACCAGGTGCCACGCCAGCTGCGCCAAACTCCCGTTCTCACACAGAGCACAGGTGCCGGTGTCCTCTTCTCCATGGTTCCGGCTCAGCTAATCCCCAACTTCGCTCAGAGCTGGGCTTAGTGGCCCTCGAGGTCCCTGTGGGGCACCTAGCAGTCACCTGTGATTGCTTGTGTCTGTGTCTTTCCTCCCTGTTCTCCAGGGAGCCCCTCAGATACAACACTGGCTTCCAAACCAGTTTACCAGCAGTGAGCTTGCTGATTCCTCTCCAGAACTGTCTCCACTCAGAGAATCTGGAAGTGAATATGCACATACAGCTCCCAGAACATTCCCATTTCCTCACACGTCCAGTCCCCTTCCACCATGCAGAATGCACTCGCCTTACCCTGCACCTGGCTTTCCCAGAGCTCCTCTCCACCCAGCACTCCTGCAGTTGATGCCTGTGCCGTCCTCTGGCCACCACTGCTTTGCTCTGCCTCTGGCCTTGCTGAAAGCTCAGAAGCCCCATTTGTCTTTGGAGAGTTTTATGTGACAGCTGCTGGAAAACTGATAAAAGTAGCTGGTATATTTTTATTTAATACTCATTTATTATCTGATGTCCTGAAAGTTTATATGAAAGGACCAGGAATTAGTATTTGCTGCACACAGACTGCCCTGACTGGGCTTGACCCGATGGCCTTATATCAGTCATGTGGGGGCTCAGTTTTTCCTCACTTCCGGACAAGGATGAGAAGATTCTGCTCGCCTGACAGTTGCAGGCCAGCTTGTAGGAAACGTGACTGGCCCCAGCAGCTGTATTTTTCTCATTCACTATAAAAATAACAAAATTATATTAGAGAAAATTTGAAGACTAACAAAAGGAAGAAAACAATGTCATGTTTTGCTCTTTTCTTCGGGCACTGATGTTGGACAAGTGTCTGTGACTGTTGTGCTTCTGTGTGTCACATGCATCTTGTGACGCCGCTGTTCACAGCACCACTGAGCTGTGCTGTTTACTCACACTCATCAAAGTGTGTTTTGCTCTGAATTTGCTCGCTGTGGCATAAATGACTTTGAGGATTGGTGAGAAAATCCTACTGCACTGGATGTCACCTTCTCCTGCCTTCCTAGCCCATGTCCCCATAATTCCTCCTTCAAACACTGTGCACTGAAGTCCTCACGTGTGCCCAGATGTAGAACCATTTCTCAGGCAGCAGTTCTGGATCCACAAATCCTCTTGACATTGTTTATAAGCATATGCTTGCTTTCATTACAAAATTCTCTAAAGTAAACATGAATTGATTTCACCCATGTCATAAATCTATCAAAACTGGTAATAGCCCAAATTGTAAGAGTGTTCACCTGTGACCCGGCAGCCACATATCATGAGTATGCTCAGAAGTACACACATACATGCAAGTGCAGACACACACTGACAGCAGCATCATTATAGTGGCAAACCTGGAAGGAACCCAGATGTCCCTCCACTGAAGACTGATTTGATACATCAGGTTGTGGTCATGAAACTATTGGGTGGTATGCAGTTAGAACGCAAGACACTGCCTGCCTCCTGGAATGAGCTCCAGACACATTGATTTTCACTATGGTCACGTGTCTTACAAAGCACTAGTTCCCACGCTGCATGGTGAGGAGGAAAGGGAAGTCCTCATGGGCAGTTGAGGCTGTTCCTTGCAGAATGTTCCTCTTGTGGTCAATGTGTGACTCCTTCTAACTGTCAGGCCCAGCTTCTCTGCTGACCTGAGGTCTCTAGCAGAAAGAGAGGCAGCCCCAATCTTCTCTAGGCATGACAGGCCATATGGCCAGGGAGGAAGGCAAGGGCAGGGCTCCGGGTCAGAGAGACCCAGGCAGAAACCCTGGCACGGCCCTTGTGAGCTGAACGCCCTGGGCAAGTCACTCACCTTTGACTCCAGCAAGTGGCAGGTGGGGAGGATGCAGAGGGCACGTGGAACAAACTCCACACTATCCTCGTCCTTCTCCTGTCCTGGGTGGGTCAGGCCTGGCACACAGGCAGCTGTAGGGCACAGGCTGGAACTTCATTTGCTTCATGCTTTGCACCTTCTCCTCCAGGAACTGGTCCCAGTTTAAGAAAAAATGTTTAGGGCTGGGGATTTAGCTCCGTGGTTTGGTGGCCTGCCTTGCAAGCGCAAAGAGCCGAGTTCAATCCCCGGTACCAAAAAAAGAAAAAAGAAAAATGTTTAATCTTAGCTATGGCATTTCAGCTTGGGGTCTGAAGTCCTTTCAGTACAAAAGGTAATATTTTGTGGCAGAAGCCAGGGAAGACGCTTCATGGCTCAGTTAACCTTGGTTTCACAGACTCTTCACACTGGGAACTTTGGGCTGGTTTTGTTTTGTTTACAAGTTTTCTGGGCTAGAATTTACTCATGTGGTGACTTTACACAGCTGATGGACTTGAGAGTGCATTTTGGCCATGAGGGCCCAGCGAGAATTGTCTGGGGTGCCCGGCAGGAGCCTGCTGTGTAGGAACAGGAGAGCCTGCTTCTGGGTTGCTGACGGACGCTTCACTTCCTTCCTTCCTTCCTGTGTCTCTCTGTATGTGGGTGTGGGTGTCAGTATGACTCTCCTAAATTGCTTATTTGTTGTTGTTAGCTGTTTGGTTCATGCTGTACTTCCTCTCTTCACTGTAGGCTGTGATAAGAGCTTTTGAGTCCTATAATAATGCAGCCCAACAAAGCCTATTTTTTGCCTGAGCTGAACTAAGCAGTTTTGTTTGCTTACATTCAAAAGGCTGAAGTGCAGCCTTGAGTTCAAGTAGTTATGTAAAATTTGATGAAACACAATAGTGACATAATTTACACCAATAGGAACTGCATCTTCCTCTCTCCATGATGTTAGAGGGTCAAATGCATTTTGGCATTAATTGTGTAATTAATTACAGCAAATGAACAGCAACAAAAAAATCACAGTCTCTGGCCCCAGTCCCACGTCTCCATTCTAAAGTGAGCTGTTCTGTGTTGAATCAGGTGGAAACAGCTACAGACTCAGACACGGAGAGCCGGGGCCTGCGAGAGTACCACTCCGTCGGGGTACAAGTGGAAGACGAGAAGCGGTAACTAAGGCAGCCCTTCCCTGGCTGGGTGCACCACCCTCAGCTTCCGGGAGGCGTGGCCATCTGTGTCCATGCCCTTAGGCGGCGCCACACATTCAGCTTCTTCGGTTAGACTCCCGAGCGTGGGCTGACGTGTGCCTGCGTCTCATTTCAGCGAGAGAAATCCCACGGCTCTTTCTAGAGTAATCCACCGCTATGAATGCAGCCTGACTGCACCCAGAGTCCAGTCCTTTACTCAGAGGAGGAGGAGGCCGAGGGCAGAGCACAGGCCGGTTCTCACCAGGTGGTGTTGAGAGCCACGGGGGTGGGGGATGAAGCCAGCTCAGGACTCAGCCACTCCACAAGGCCATCTCGCTTCAAAAGCACCGCCTCACCTCACCATGCAGCACAGATTTTCTGTTGCCCCCAGGGTTATTTTGGTAACAAGGGCAGAGTGATTATTCTAACTCGTGTTTGAACAAGTGTAGAATGTCAAGAGTTTAAGCAAGGCATCCCGAGCATCTGTTCGCAGCTGTGGCTCGAAGCTGGGTGACATCCCTCTGAGCAGGGTGATCAGACTCAGATCCTAGGGACATTCAGGGTCCTGCACAGCTGGACGCTCTGCACAGCACTCAATACCCGGGCAGCAGCAGAGGAAGCCACTGGCCACTCTGGACTCAGTAGTGCAGACTAGGGCACAGATGCAGTGACTGGGGTTGCAGACCCATGTGCACACACTAGTCACCACACACCCTGCACACACATACAGACACAGGTACACCACCATCCACACACACACATGCCATCCTTGGGGCACACCAGCTTCTCATCTACCACAGGCAGTCTCTGACAGTGAGATCCTGGGCCCATGGTTCCCGTAGCAGCCACACTGACGGGTGACACTTGAATACGTACAAAGGAAGTGCCCAGGTGTGAATGTAGATCTGTGTATGTTCATGGGAGCTGATGGGGACAGTGTTACCTTGGAGGAGAGGACACTCGGGCCAGGCAGTGGGACCTGGAGGTCACAGGAACTCTGTAGGACGCAGAGTCACCCACACAGCAGAAGCCACACTGGGCACGTTGTACACCAAAGCACAGGGCAGTGGCGTGGATGCTGCAGATGTTTCTGGAAGGAGGGCGGCCACCAAACCCAGGCTCTTGCTGAGTGGTCCGCCACACTGCCATCCTGAGTGGGTGCTCTTAGAACTCAGAGCATGGGAGCTGTGACATCAGCAGAGAGAGTGGGCTCGCTGTGCCCTGTGCTGTGCCTGAGGGAAAGGCCACATCTGTGTGCTTGCTCCCCACAGGCATGGGCGTTTCAAGCGCTCCAACAGCGTCACGGCCGCTGTGCAGGCTGACCTGGAGCTGGAGGGCTTCCCAGGCCACATCACCATGGAGGACAAGGGGCTCCAGTTCGGCTCCTCCTTCCAGCGGCACTCGGAGCCCAGCACGCCAACCCAGTATGGGGCAGTGAGGACTGTGCGGACGCAGGGGCTCTTCAGTTACCGAGAGGACTATCGGACCCAGGTGGACACCTCCAGCCTGCCTGCCCCTGAGCCCTGGCTGGAGTCTGCCCTGGAGCCTGTGGAGACTGGGAGGATGTCCCCGTGCCGCAGGGATGGCTCGTGGTTTCTGAAGCTGCTCCACACGGAGACGAAGCGGATGGAGGGCTGGTGCAAGGAGATGGAGAGGGAAGCGGAGGAGAACGACCTCTCTGAAGAAAGTAAGCGGGCAGGTTCCTTGTGGTGGCCCGGGCACTGGTCCTTCCTCAGCAAGGCAGACAGACACATGACAGTATTGGGGGGGGGTCTCTCCAGTGTCGGAATGAATTCAAATAAACGGGGTTGCAGCTGCCTCCCACCCAGACCCATGAGCAGCACAGACAAAGGGGAGGGAAGCAGCTGGTAAACTGGCATGGGGGAGCTCTGCTTTGGCTCTTGTTAGCTTTATTACGCAGGTTGAATGTGAGATCAGTTATGCTAACTCTGCTCTTCTCGGTAGCATAGTTCATCTTACTTTCTGCTAACCATTTCCCTGAATTCTGACAGTAACTTAATTTGAAGCATTTGCCCCATGTTTATAAAAACCTGCCTTGGCACTGTGCCACAGGAAAGTCTTAGCTAAGCAAAGTCAAGGTTGCCCTAGCACAGCCCAGCCCCTCACCGTGGGCTCAGTGGGACTTTGTGTGTCTCATCAAAGCAGAGAACCCTGTGCAGACCTGGCTCACCCTCTGTGGCTCCTTTCTACTCATCCAGAGGTACTGCAGCTGGTCCCCCAGCTGCTCCAGCTACGTGGTGAAACCCTCCACCAGGACATGGGCTCGGTAGAAAGTGGTGACTGAAGGCTGGGGAGGAAAGGGGGAGGGGCAGGAGAGAAGACCGATGGATTTCCACAGATCAGATTTGTCAGGCCTCAGCCCTTGCAAATGCCTGTCATAGTCTATCCTGATATCTTGTGAACCTGCACCATTCAGGTTACACTCAAAATGTTTCCATTTTCTTTGAATTGCCAACATCTTGACATTAGTCACTGCTGTTACTGTGCCAACTGGGATGCTGTCTCATGAAGCTGAGGACTGAAATCTCCAACAGAGAGAAGGCTAAAAGGGGTGTCTGCTGGGAGCATAAGAAGACAGCTCCTGGCAGCTGGGAGGGTCCTGAAGTGGGGTGCCAGAGTGGACTCTGTCCACGTTTATCCATGAGCAAGCAAAAGGTAGGGACTTGCTCAGTGCCCAGTGGTCACCTATAGCAGTAGCCCCATGGGTTTAGAAGAGCCACTTGGGCCCAGCTTTCCAATGCTGAGTTCGAGGGAAGACCAGTTATGTGGTGTCTTTGAATTCCTGGAAGCCCAGCCACAGCCTACAGGGAGGTGCTGCTTGCTTGGTGCCTTCCTTTCTGCCTGGGGAGTCCTTTTGCTGAGGGTAGAGCCCTAACCACCTGTCCCTGACATCTGTCACTCTCCTGTTGGCCTTCTCTTAGCTTAGATGTCAGGCATGAGTTTAGACTGAGTGAAGGCGTGCACAGCTGTTGTCCTTGGAAGGCAGCTCTCCAGACTCCAGTGTAGCCCCTGTCCCTCGCTGGCTGCCTATCTATGAGCTGAATAGTGAACTGCCTGCTACAGCTGCTGTGTTTATAAACTGAGGAAATACTAGCCTCCTCATCATTTTCCATATAGTACTTGTCATGTGGCTTAATTGAATCGTTTCTCCTCAAGGTTTATAGTTTTTTAAGAGGAGAAGGAGTGGGCCTGGGGTTTAGCTCAGTGGTGCTGCCGCCCATCTCGCAAGGACAAGGTCCTGAGTTTAATCCCCAGTAGCAAAAAATTATAATAAAAAATAAATAAAAAGAGAAGAATGTAGAAAAAAGGAGAAAGTGTAGAAGAAGGGGCAGTATTTGCTGAACACATACTGTGTCCCAGATTTCTTCTGAGTGCTTTACCCAAACCCTCCCATGCTCCCCAATTGTGCAACAGTCAGACATAGATTCTGAGGGAAACAGAGGCCTCAGAATCCAGTGTCTCTTCCCAAAGCGCGAGGTGCAGCAATGAAGCCAGGGGCCATAGTACCCTGGGACAGAAGACGTTTGAAGTCACTGAGTCCCAGTGCTCCCACAGCGGCCTTGCTCTCTGTGTGGCCTCCTCCCCTCTGTGCTCTGATGCTTGTTTCCTCTGTTTTAGAAAACATGTCCACCCCGTCCCTAACCATTGCTTCCTTCTGACCCACTGCAGCTGTGAAAGAAAAGCCCTGGGCTCCTAGAGCATATCTGTGGGTCACCTTGCTGTATCCCTGGGAAACACAGGTGACAGTTGGAGACAATTCCTTCTCACACTAGAATGGAAGGCCTAGCAGTTAGAAGGCTTCAGTGCTGGAATGGTGTCATAATCACCATTTTCTCCCTGGGGCATCTGAGAAAATACAGGAAAGGCTGTGTGCTGCATGCATAGCTTGACTCCCTCAGCTAGAGGACCCAGGTTAGCAGTGAGGTCCCGTCCCTGCAGGTACAAACATGGTGTCTCGCTGAGCATCCGGAAAGTGCAGTTCACAGCAGTGCACAGTGCTTGGAGAACATCTGTGGCTCCCAGTTCTGTTTCCATAATGTGCTTTGTTGGCTGGTTTTAAATATTCAGTCATCTCCTGGACCCTCTCATAATTGTGTACACTCAGCAAGAACCTATTGGACCCTTGCTGTGGGCAGTGAATTGATAGGCAAAGTAATTCCAAAGAAGTAAGCATAGAACCCAAGAATGAGAGAAATAAAACCAGGAGAAACAATGGAAAACATTGATGAAATGAGAAAAGTGCCAAAAAATGCCTTATGAAGGCAAAATCTAGCTGGGTATGGTGGCTCCCAGAACTCTAGAAGGCTAACACAGGAGGATTACAAGTCTGAGCCCACCCTGGTCAACTTAACAAGATCCTGTCTCAAAATAAAAAGTGACAAGGACCAGAGGTGTAGCTCACGGTGTAGGCTCTGGGTTTCATCCCCGTACCCTCCCCACAGAGAGAAGGTCAGAGTCCCAGAGATGCTTCCATCTGGGAGAAGCCCAGAGGCTTCGTGGATGGGCAGCTTTGCTCTGGGCCTGGAAGGATGGCTGCCTTTGGTCAAGCAGGATGGGGGGTGAAGGACGAGGTGCAGGGCAGGGAGCAGGAGCCGTCGTCTCTTGAGACGCTGGCTCCCCTTCTCTCAGGCCCGTGTGGCTGCCTTGCTGCACACTGTGGCCCAGTGTTTCCCAAAGGACAGAGCTGCCTTCCACCTTCTGGAAGGTTCCAGGCTCCTAGAAGGCAGGGAAGAGGTTGATGCCTTCACCACACTGTGGCCTGGCAGGGTCAGAAGGGGAGCAGGAAGAGCAGCTCCTGGGCCCCCACAGACGGAGCTGGATGACCCCACTCACAGCCTGCTCCACAGCCTCGGTGCAAGCGCACCCTGTGAGCCTCGAGCATAGAGGACAGACAGACACACTTGATGTCACGAGGTTTCTGGATCTCCCAAGTCAGGGAGGAGATGCCCATTCTCCCCCAGCTGCAGGAAACCAGCACAGTGTCCCCCAGGTCCAGGTGCTTCTCTCGCAGTGCTTAAAGGTCAGGGGCCTCCACTTCAGGCTCTGACTTCAGCACCAGATGGAGTCATTAGTCCCTGCACTTTTTAAATAAAGATGAAATTAAATGACTCGTTAGGGCAAACTCTAAGCTCTGAATATTGAAATATCCATTGCATGAATTTTTGCCCAAATGATGACTTCATAATCACAGTGCAGTGGACTGATGGCATCAGGATTCTTTCAGTCCTCTGGTTAACAGGAACTGTCACAAGCCCAACCCCGCCAGCACACACACACACACACACACACACACACACACACACACACACACGTGCTTGGTGAGGGTTATGGTTCTCAAATTAACTGTGAAAGCCGAAGGAGAGATGGCATAGAGTGGAACCATGCAGCAACCAAGCCATCTGGAACTGTGGAGAGCAGACCCTGGCCTGGTGCGGGGGTCTTAGAGGACCCCAGCAGGGGGTGCCTGCGGACAGGCCTTTGAAGGGTTGAGGAGCTCCTGGCAGGCTCTGCTGCTCCCAGCCAGCCCCCAAGACTGCAGCTCTCCTGACCAGACACTGAGGAGCCTCGTGCTCACCCACGCCCTCCTTTTCAGACCACAGGAGTGGAGAGCACAGTGTCTCGAGTCGCACAAATCTCAGGCCGCCTGCACAAGAATACATAATCATCTGGACAGGGTGCTAGGGCAGTGGGCATCCCCCTGGGCAGAGTGGAGACAAAGGCCCAGGATGGCCTTGGGAAGAAACAGAACCCACCTTCAACAAAGAATGAGGAGGAGGTGGCCAAAGACAAACTGTACCTCAGCTCCAGCCGTCTGAAGTCCCCATTCCTGGGGAGAAAGCAGAAGGGCCTTGACCTTCGCTGTGTGCACATTGGCAGCTGCCAGCCGCTTCTGTTAGGAGCCAGGCCACAGTGGTATCCCTGCGTAGCTGGGAACGCACCCATATTGAGGTGCCAGAGACTCCTCAGCAGCTGGGTGGCCACTGGGACGTGTCGGCCGAGGAGCCAGCAGGGCGGGGCCACACCCGCACTGAACAACCGTTTCAGACTGCAAACACCACGTCTGCTTCGCATGTAAGAACCGTGGGAACGTTTTCCCGGTACTTTGAAGCAAATTTGCATGGGATCGGAAATTACAGAAGATGCATGAAAAATAAAAGAGCCAAGTAGGTTAATCAAATTTCTTTGTACATCAAAGGCAAGAGTCACATCAGATTCTTTGTAAATTTGCATTCTGATGAGCATTAGTCCTTATCTCTGCTTTTGAGAGGAAAAATGTCTAAACTATGACAAAATTAGGGAAGTATAGTAGAAAAAAATAAATTGAATTTTCACTTCAGATTCCCTGCAATTATAGGAAGCTGTTTACAGTATAGGTATCAGATGCAATCATTCCTATTGGATGAGCAGCAAAGTCCTCCTGCCATTAGCAGTCACATCGTTGGCTACTGTGACATTTGTATCTCTTCCAGTGATATTCAGTTCATGCCTTTATAACTCCACTGCCTTAAATCATATGGAGATTGGGCCATCTATGCAGAAGATTCCAAATGGGCATACTTTCTATTACTATTTCAGCAGAATCCCATTTTAAGAGGAATATGAAAATCACAAAGCTTAAAATTTTACAAAAAACATTGAATTTTTAATTATAGTTTGAAGAGATGGACTCAGTAAAGCCAGTGCATTTATTCACCACACCTGTAGGTCTACAGTGACAACTTGATCAAATCAGGCCCCATCTCAGGATTTTCAATGACTTGCAAGACAGAATGCAGGAGAAACAGACTCTGTCTTCTGAAAGGAAAGCTGTCCCTCCCCAGCACCGGTCTGGCCAGGACCTCAAAGCCAGTTCCTTCTGGGGTTGGTGTCTGTGAAGGGGAACGCGCTTCTCTCCCCAACCACGATGCTCCAAGCCCCGCCTACCTGTGCCTTCCCAGTCTCTGGACTCCAGCCTCTGTCCTTTCACCGCACACTAATCTGGAATCTCTACCACTTCATCCTGCAAATGCTGAACAGCCGTAATCTGAAAACCCCAAATCCAAAATGCTCCAATCTGCAAGCATTTTGAGCCCTGACATGATGTCTGCCACAAGTAGAAAATTCTGGCCCTGACCTCATGTGACTGGCATGCCAAAAGTATTATGAGAAATATCCTGAAGCTAAGTGTCTTAGGCATCCATGAAACATGCTTAAATTCTGTGACATGGGCTCTGTCCCTAAGATCTCTTGCTATGTCTTAGTCACTTTCCAACTCACTAGGACAAAATGCCTGATGCCCGGAATTTAGAAGAGAAAAAGCTTATTTTGGCTCACACTTCACTCTGCTGGTTCCAAAGCAGGACACGTGGGGCCTAGTGGGCCGGAGTCTGAGGAGAGGAAGGGAAGAGCCGAAGGGAGATACACCTGTCAGCTCACATTGTGATGCCTGCCTCTTCCCACCAACCCCACTTCCTACAGCAAATCAGCTATGATGCCCCTATAATCCAGTCACCCACCCAAGGTCCTGCCTAGGAGTACATGCATCTTTAAGGGAGCATCTAGATGTAAATCCATGCAGCTATCCTGAAATATGAAAAAAAAAAACCTAAAACCCTTCTGTCCCAAGCATTGTAGAAAAGGGATGCTCAGCCTGGACCATCTCCAGGAGCTTCCTGTGTCTTCCCCATCCATCCCTTCCCACTGCTTCAGGTCTGGCTGCAGATCAGACCAGAGGGGGTAGGAGCAGCACCCCCCACCCTGTGCACACAATGGATTTGTACGAGGCACCAGGGCCTAGGGATCAAGACCTATAACTTCCTGCCTATCTAAGACTAGAAGATGCTTAAGTGTGGTCTTAACATGCTCACTTTTATTCAAGGCTACTATTGTTCTTTTACTCTTTCCCATATCCCAGAATGGGTCCATATCAGGAAGTCGCCTCTTGGGGGTGATGGTGACTTTGAGATTAGACTGGATGAGGGGGAAGGTGCTGGCCATAGCTCACCTGCAGGTGACTCAGTAAAGACTACAAGCACACAGGCAATGCTAACTGCTGATTCTGAGAGTCCAAGTGTTTTCTGTATGTTTCTTTCAGATCATCTGTATGTGTGAAATTTTCTATAGTAAAACTTTGAAGAATAAATATCTACAGAAAAGAAAATACAGACATGAAAAGTGTTTAAATCAATGTCCTACCTAAGATAAAATTTCAAGATCATATCATATATAACACCAGTGTTATGGTTTATAACTAGATGTCCCCGCAAAGCCTCTTGTGCTCACAAGTGGGGCTTTGGGGAGTGGCTGGATCATGGGCGTATGATACTGGATTAATCCATTGATTGGTTTAGCCTGGTTCTGGGTATGGATGATGAATTTACTAAAGAGGGAAGGCCCACCTTGCATGTAGGTGGCACCAACCAAATAGGCTTGTAGCCTGGGTAGAATATGAAGGAATAGGGAGGCTCACTGCTTCCTGCCTTCTGCCTGCTCTACCATGGACTGTTTCTCCTCTGTAATGCCCCTCTGCTGTGCTGTCCTACTTTAGCACCAGCTGACTATAGATGAAACCTCTAAAATCTGTAAGCCAAAATAACCTTTCCTCCTTTAACTTTGAATGTCAGGTATTTTGTCCCAGCAATGAGAAAATAACTAAGACACCAGGCCCATGCATTTTTTAAAGAGTGATGTACTACCCACATTGGTTTATGATTGATTTCTGGAATATCATTTTCAATACCTCATGGCGTTTTGTCATAGTGAACTCCTTTCTGATCATCCATTGTGATTCTTTTTCCCCTAAAATTGAGCTAAGAAGAAAGAATATGGCAACAGTGGTGGTTGGGCCCCTTTGATATCAGGATCTGATGATACGTCTACTGCACAGCAAATGTCTCCCAAGTAGTTGGTGTTAAAATCATTGATGTTTGGAGGAACAGCCAGCGTGGAAAGAAGCTAAGGCAATTGGACTTCAGTTCCAGCCTTGGGATGACTGTTGTTCTGTGATTGTCAAGTGTGCCCCATGGGCCACCAGGAGCATCACCTGGACACAGGAGAGTTGTGGTCTCAGCTCACCCAGGCCTGCCAGGCAGGCACCACAGACCCCCAGGGTCCTGGAGCACCAATCACTTCCACTTCTCCAGATGGAACCTCCCTCCCAAGCATGAGCGTTCCACCTTGATTGAGCACCGTGGTGTGGATCTCTTACCTCAGCTTTTCCTTGGAACAGATCGAAGAATACCACCCCCATTCCCACTGGTCACTCTCCCTGAACACGCAGAGTGGGGCTTGCCAAGTCTTTCCTCCAGCAGGGACTGGGAGAGCAGGCAGAACCAGCAACTTAGCAGCACTTTCAGTGCTTGGTGCAGGGTATAGGTGTGTTCAGCAAGCCACCTGGAGGGAGTGTGTGACCCCCAGGCCAGTGGAGAGGTGAAGGATGCCCCGTGGACAGGCACCTCACAAAGTCCCCATGCTGGAAGGTGTCTCTGCAGCGCCCCCATCAGGCAGACCAAGGCCCAATGAGCTACTGTGCTTGTGACACCCTGCCCTGTGGTCAGCTTCCCGCCTCAGGGTGGCCAGGGACAGAGAAGCCAGACAAGTGTGTTTTGCGGCTGTGGAGTCCCCTGCAAGGCACCCAGGACATGGCCTGGCAGAGAGAAAAGGTTGGTGGGAAGGAGGAATCCCATCAATCCCCAGGTGGCTGTAGTCACCACAGTACCTTCTCCAGAACAGGGTTGTGTTCACACAAGACCAAACAAGGGGTGAGAGGTAGGGAAGGGGGACAGTGGAATAGGGGTGCTGGGAACAGAGGTGTGGCTGTCTCCCACATTTACTTGTCCAGTGCAAGTTGAGAAGTATCTACCTTCTTAAAATCTCTTGAACCCTGTGCACGAGTAAAGACACGTCAGGGTGACTTCCTGTGTCTTCTCTTTCTGCATCATCTCGTAACAGTGCCTGGGACAGTTGTCCACTCTCACTAAAGATTCTTTCATTGAGTCAGGGAAAGAAGAGACAGCAGTACCCTTTCTCTAAACTCAGGGCTTAATATCTTCGTGGAGTTTGCTGACCTCACGGAATCCATGAATCTCCAGGGTGCCCAGGAGTTTATCCCACACCCAGCAATGCCAGTCCTTGAGGCAGAGTACTAGAGCAGTCCTGGCCACTCCCTGAGGTGGAGCCCTTCTGCTCCTATCCCCAGCTGCCCGGCTGACCTTTCCTATCCCCCACAGTTCTCGGGAAGATCCGGAGTGCCGTGGGGAGTGCCCAGCTGCTCATGTCCCAGAAGTTCCAGCAGTTCTATTGGCTCTGCCAGCAGAACATGGTGAGTCACCTGGCAGCTTCCTAGTGGGTGAAGCTCACCCTGCCCATGCTCAGGCTGCTCCTGGGCTAAAGCACTGCTCACCGCAGACAATGAGGGAGCTCATGAGAGAGGACGCAGCCCAGCCTTGGGTCCCCACAGCCCAGGTCCCAGGTGCACACACCCAGACCCTGGCTTCTGCTTGCAGCTAGCGCTAGGCTGCAAAGTGTGTGTTTGTTGCTGGTAGGGACCAGGAGTCCTGGCGGTGGCAAAGCCTGGTCTTTTCTGCGGGGTTTCTTCAGAAGACCTCAGGAGAAGCTGGGAAGTTAATCACTCCTGTGGCCAAGATCACTGACGAAGAAAATTATCTGAGGAGGCCATCGAATAGAGACGTACAGATGCACATGTGTAAAGAGGTAGAGACACCAGAAATGGCTCAGCTCTCGTGTTGCACAGTCAGGATGGAGATGAATACACTGTGAGCTAGATTTGTGAATGCACCTGGCCTTGCGCCTGGCTTCTCCTGACTGGCAAGGGGAGGAGCCACCCACAGGTGTCTGTGCTCACGTGTGCACGCTCATCCACAGACACCGACAGGTGTCACACACTCGTACACACACCTGTACATGCAGTATGCTCTTCTTTCTCACTGCGGGAAGCATCTATGTAATTCTGTGCACCCCAGCTATGTGGTGTCCGTGCCCTGATTTTTCAAACCCAGCTTTCCAGTGGATGCAGACTTCTCTCTGTAGCCCGTGCAGGGGCGCAGAAGGTGCTCCACCTGCTTCTGTCTGCATCTTGCAGAGATGCTGAGCACACATGACAGCCTTGTGCACCAGCCAGGCACAGGTGCCCCAGAGCAGCACTGCTCCCTTCGTGAGGGTGTCGGAAACGTACTTTCTGCAGTGCTTTCCTCTCTTCTCTTTGGCCACTAGTCAGCACCAGATGTAGAGTGCCAACTTGTCACCTTGGGCGTAAAGCTTACTGACGTTTAGAAGGGGGCCAGCCAGACGGGCGCCATGGCTCAGTGGCAGAGCATTTGCCTAGTGTATGCCTGGCCCTGGGAATGGGTTCAGTTCCCAGCACCAAATGGCATCGGGATGTTTTTGCGACCTCAGAAAAACAGGCAGTGGATAAATGTTTGGTTGCCACACTTGCTGTCCATGCTCCTGAGTCCCCTCCCCACCAGGTGCTCAGGGTCGTGACAGTCACCTTGGCGGTGCAGTCGGGACATGTGGTGCTGAGCCCTGGACAGTGCTCATCTCCTGGCCCAGAGCAGCTGCTGTGGGGCTTGGAATGATTCCTCCTCCTAATATCGTGGATGCCTCTGATCTGCCTTGGCGGCTTCCTTTCCTTTCCATTTTTACTCAGTGTTAGTACAAATGAGCCCTGAGACTCTTGGGAGGTGGGAGGTCTGAGCCAGCCTGGCAGCAGAGACCTGCCACAGACAGACATGAGAGCTTTGTCACGCGTGGTCCCCAGCTGTAGGAACATAGCTGGGGGCTGGAAGTGTGAGGCAAGGAACAGTCCTAGAAGATGCAGACCGGGTCCTGAGGGTGAAGCTCGCAGGCAGGCATTCTCCAGATGAGGCTGGGTGGGGCCCTCACTGGGTGACCACAGTGCCATGTTCCCAGGAGTCCCCTGCTCTGAGCATCTTGTGCATATGAGAGAGCGGAACAGCGCTGCCCACTCTTAAACCTCCATCAGGACAGCAGCTGGCGAGATTTCCCCTGTTCTGTGGGCTCTTTACTCCACTGCTTCCTTGTGGTGCAGAAGCTTTTCGGTTTGGTGCAGTCCCAGTTGTGGACTCTTGCTGTTACTGTCACCAGGGTCCTATTCCGGAAGTCCTTGCCTGTGCCTCTGGCTTCAAATGTTTCCCCTGTGTTGACTTCCACCCTTTCCAAAGTCGGCTCTCTAGCTAGGTCTTTGATCCATTTGATGTGATCTCGGCACAGGCTGACAGAGATACCTTAGTCCAGTGTGTGGAGGTCCATGCTGCAGCGCTGCTGGTTAGAGGCTGCCTCTGCCCAGCCTTGCCTTTGGCCTGTCTTCTCATGCAAATACTTGGTGAGGCCGCCCCCTAGGGGTCCAGAGGAGAACAGGCTCAGCTCCACCAGGAGGAAGCTGCTCTAGCTCTCTCCCTTTGGTGAGGGAAAGAGGGCACTTAGTACCTGGTGCGCTCTGCCCCCTGACCGCTGCTTGCAGTGTGTACTGCCACAGGCTGCACAAAGAGCAGAGGATGGTGCCAAGTGGGTCACTGGGACGTGGACTTTATGCCGGGTTAAAGGAAGCCTAAGCCAACCAAACAAGTTCATGGCCGAGCCCCTCCCCACCCTGCTTAAGTGAGCTGCCGAGCATTTAGATCCTGATCTTTGCCACCAGCCCTGCATTTCCAACGAGGAACGTGGGAAGGTTGTGCTACATGGGGAAGACTGCCGGCAGACACAAGTGCTGAGGAAAACTTTCGTCCCCTGCCGAGGACCCTTCCCAAACCCTACACCAGCATTTGAAGGGCCCGGCTTCCCATGCTGGTGGACTCTTAAAGCCCTCTGTCTCTGCAGGACCCCGGCGCCATGCCCAGGCCAACGTCCCAGGACCTGGCAGGCTACTGGGACATGCTGCAGCTCTCCGTGGAGGATGTCAGCATGAAGTTTGACGAGCTGCACCAGCTGAAGCTCAGTGACTGGAGGGTCATGGAGTCTCCCGAGCGGAAGGTGAGTGTGCCCTGTGCCAGTTGCGAGTGCAGTCAGTGCCCGCGATGTGCAGCCCGCCTGCGCTCCTGGTTCCACAAGATCCGCTTCTCCCAGCCCTCGGTGGGCAGCACAGGACCTGCTTCCGCCTAACCACATGTGCCCATGTGCACGCACGTGTGTACCACAGAGTGAAGCTGGGGATGTGTCAGAGCAGCAGCTTCTTGCACACAGACACTCAGAGCACGCCCGAGAGCACGTGTGGCTGGCCTCGTCCCTCTGAGGAGGGTGTTCTGAGTAACTTGAGCCGGCCTTCATCTGGGCTGCATCACCATGCTCTCCCGGGAGAACACCAGCTCTGCTGCAGGGATGGTTTCCCACCCACCTGTGCCTTCAACCACAGGTCTGCAGTGAAGGATGAAACATGAGAAGCCCACGAACGCTCTGAGGGTGTGGTCTCTCTGTCAGCCTCGGCCAGTAAAATAGGCTGAATGGTGGCATTAGACCTGAGTTAGGTCGTCCACGGCAGCAGTACCCGCAGTGGAGCTGCCAGGGCTGCGTCAGCCTGCACGCAGTGACACCATGTGCTTCAGAGCGGCAGTCACGACCTGCACTCTCTAGGTGGACATTTGCCACTGAAACACTTACCAAGAAAGTCAATCCAGCACACCTTTGAGAGGTGGTGTTTAATATACAGGTGAGGACACACAACTGGGTCATTAGGGAAAAGCCTGAGGAGAACTGGGCATGGCCTATATAGCTGTAATCCCAGCATGTGGGAGGCCGAGGCAGGAGGACTGCTGTGAGTCTGAGGCAAACCTGGGCTACACAGCAAAAACACAAAACAAAGCCAGCGTAGGTTATCCTGCTTTGCACCTCCTTGAAAGGTCCCATTGGCCACCTAGTGGAGTTCCAGGCCAGAGGCCACAGGTGCCATACGGGACACCCCTCCTGCCTCTGACCCCAGGGACAGAGCAGAAGGCACCGGTTCCTGGAAGCCTCCTGGGGCTGTAAGCAGGTGCTCGTGCTTTGTCGCTTGGTTGTGCGGTGAAGGAGATGCTCAGTGCTGATCCCAGCACGAGGTTACCCTGAGGGGACACAGCATGCTTCTGTCCCAGATGCACACAGCAGCACTCACCTTACCTCTCCTGACACAAGCAGAGAGGGTCCAGGGTACATGGGCCTCGTGAAGGACAGCACCCTGCACAGAGTAGTGGCCTCCGACAGCCCCATCCCTCATGACAGAGGCTTCGGGCTCCACACAGATGCCCAGCTTGTCCCTTTGGCCATGCTCCCTGTGGGCAACCCTCACAGCCCCAGGGTCAAAAGGCTTCAGAGCAGAGAGGGAAGGAACCGGGATGGGGGGGTGTGGGGGGTCACCGTGTGCCGAGAGCAGGCATTGTATACTCTTAGGTTCACTTGCAACACGCCAGGAAGGTGGGAATGACTCACTGCTGCTGGCCTAGGTCTTGGTGACAGGCGCTGCAGGGCACAGTCCCAGACACCAAGACAGCTGCTCACCCTGTCCAGAGCCCTGGGGGCCAGGCCTCGGGTTGGAGCATGGGAGGGGCTCCTGGGGCCCTCCATCCTGTGCCTTTCCAGGGAAGGAAACCTTTGCAGGAGAGAACTCCTGGCTGAGGGGTAGCACAGTGATGCCAACCTGTCACTAAACAGCTGCACAATTTCTCTATTGCACTTGTGGAGATTTGTCTTTCTGAAAAAGGCATTCCCGTATTTTGGTGACAGTTATTTAAGAGCATAAACTGAGAGTCAGAAATAATTATTTGTATCCTTTTATCCAAAAACATTATTGAGATCAGTGAGGTTTTAGGTTATGAAACAGGAATTTGGCTGATGGTTCCCAAGATGCCTGCCCGCATAGCCTGGTTTTCATGAGCCTCATGAAACCCTGGTCCAGCTGGTGACCATGGCATTGTGCGACAGTGTCCACGGGCTCTGTAAGGTATACACCAGTATCAGGCAGGAAGCATGGGACGAGGTGGAGCCTGCCTTAAAGCTGTAGAGGTGAGGCCGCATCTGGCACCACGTGCAGATATGTCTCCTGACCAGAGGCCCTGCCCCAGAGCCTCTGCCTCCTCTGGGGAATTTGAAAAGACACGGATCACTCTGTCGCAGCCCAGGGTCAGTCCAAGCCACACAGGAGGAGCGGCCAGGCCCCGGGCCTTTGGCAGGCTCAGTACCCTCTGACCACTTCCCATCTGTGACCCTTTTCAGGAGGAAAGAAAGGTCCCCCCTCCAATACCAAAGAAGCCCCCCAAGGGGAAATTTCCCATCACGAGAGAGAAGTCTCTGGATCTGCCAGACCGCCAGCGCCAGGAAGCCCGGAGACGGCTCCTGGCCGCCAAGCGTGCGGCCTCCTTCCGCCAGAACTCCGCCACGGAGCGGGCCGACAGCATCGAGATCTACATCCCTGAGGCCCAGACCCGGCTCTGAGGACGGACGCATGGACGGACGCATGGACGGACGCAGCGACACTCGCCTGCTTGTGTTCTTTTTAACAAAACGCTGTACAGTTCATTGCCTACCTGGTGATTTTTGTCTCATTTCTTTCACCGAATCGCCCTTGCTGTTACGTTCTTCATACCATAAACACAGTGGGATGCTTTCCACTTCCTCGTGTGCCAGCAAGTATGACCTCCTCCAACGATGGCCTCCAATGATGGCCGACTCTCAAAGCCCTGAGGGACAGGCGTGGTGACGGCCAGCACCCCTCTTTGTCCCCCACAGACACAGATGCGCCTCTGGAGACAAACCCACCGACATTTTGTGATTTCTATTTTTATACATTGTGTGATATTAGAGGTAAGAATAACATATAGCTGCATATGGGTGCATCTCACCACTCCGAGAGGCATCAGACACCCCAAGTGGCCGGTGCTACACCCCAAAGGGCAGAAAAGAGACCCGACCCCACTAGCCGGCGTCCCCCTCCCGAGCCCCGCTGTCCTGGTCCTTGCTGTCACAGGCAGTAGTGCTGGGCCCTCGCTGTGGAGCGCGTGTCACGGAGAGGGATCCCTGGGCCCCAGGATCTCACCCTGAGGTTCTTCAGGTCCCAGAGCTCCAAGTCGAGCCCCCTCCAGAACCCCACACCCTCACACCAGGGACGAGCTCCACGTCCTGAGGGAGGGATGCGTGGGAGGGGACGGAGCCCCAGAAAGCTGGGCGCAGGCGGGAAAGAATTGCCCACTTCTCTGAAACAGCCATTGTAGTTTTTATTCCTTTGTGACTTAAGGCATTCACAGAGCATTTTATTTCAGTTTCAACACCGAAGCTCCGTGTGATTTATATAAATGTGTCTGTATGTATATGTATATACACATACATACACACACATTTCAAACCGCTCTATCATTGACTTTCCAGGGTATCTTTAAAAAAGAGTTCGCTTGTATAAAACGACAGTTGTGATGTTGTCAGAAGTATAAGAATGTGAATGTAAGCGGTAAGTATATCTCAGTCTAAATGGTGAAGAGAGATGCAGTTTACACTTGTATTTTTCCAGAGTTATCTTGTCCTGTGCAGCACTGCTGACGTCAAGAGCGTATTTCCTGCCCGTGTTAGGCGGAGCGGAAAGGCGGCACGTGGTGGGATTTGCCAGGGTAACAGCCGGGCGACTGGCCCCGGGCAGGCAGCCTCGGGCCTCAGGGTCTGCACTCGAGGCATAGGCGGGATTCTTCACCCAATACCAGGTCTTCCTTCCCGCCGCTTCGAGGAGCACCTCGTGCCCAGCCATAGGCAGAAAGCTTCCCCAGCCCTGTAGCACTTGTTTTCTCTCCGTGAGTCGCACTTTAAGGCGTGCGCAGCGCTCGGCAAGGGCGCCCGGGCTGCGCGCGCCCCCCTCATAGTCCACACTCCACCGCGCATGGGGTTCGCTGGGGCACAGTGGGTGTCACCGCATGTCAAGCTTCACGGTTCTACTTTTTCAGAGCTCAGTAGTTAAGAATTCCCCGTAAGAACAAAACCCTGTAAATTGAGCCTCAGATCTGGTATATATTTTACCAAACAGCCTTAAAATATATTTGGAAGCAAAAATCAGTACGAATGTATATCCTTGAAAAATGCAAAAAAAAAATCCCTGAAATATTCTTCTATAACTGAATCCTATTTCCCCAGAGTGTTCAAAGCATTTTTCTACCTAAATAAATACCTAAACCCTGAATAGCGTACCATAATGATGCTTCTTCCTATCTTCACTACACTATGTAAAAGCAGGTGTCCTCGTAAGTCTCGGCATTTGAGACTTTAAAAGTGACGTGTTACTTAAGAGGAACTACTGTTTAGAAGAACCACAGGCAAGCAGAACCCGCGTATGCTCCTAATGAAGGAATTTGAACACACGTGTGCACATCACCTGCCCCTGTCCCGGCCCCTCCTGGCAGCTGCTGGGTTGTGTCTTATTCCTGGAACTTACACAGAACACACAGAAGCAAATTGCCAAATTAGATGATAATGATCCGTCTTAGGTTCTGGACCTATGGTCCCAGCTTGAACCAAATATTCCCTGGATTTGGACTGATTTTTGTTTTTTTCCACTCACTTTTATCTGACAATCCCCCAGAAGTCCTGGCCTCCACCATCCGTCCCTAGGTGAGCACAGTGGCCCCACCAAATATGGAGGATGTGCCCAGTGGGCCCACTAGTTTCCAAAGGTGTGCACACCCTGGCCGAGCAGGTGCCTGCTGCTAGTGATGATTCTGCTCATGTCCCTGCCCAGGGCAACACCTGCAGTTCTGTGCAGGCGACGTGCTGTCATGGAATGGGAAGCTAAGCCGTGTTTCTGTGTCATTCCTGCAAGAAAGTGAAACTGTTTGCAGCACTGTGGGGCTGAGGCCTCTCGGTGGGTTTTGTCAGTCATTTCCAGAAGGTGTGAGGCCTAGCGCTCTGGCATGGTCCTCGCATCACACTTAAAATACACTTTGAATAAAAGACTGTTGCAAATGTGCAACACAGGGTGCCAGCCACATAGAGGTGAAAGCTGATGTTCCCTGCAGCTGCTCACCAGGGTCCCTCGAGGTGCAGCCAGCACCAGGGAGATGCCCTCACACCAGCAGGCCCACCTTGCTTGCCGGTTATTTAGCCGCCTCTCAGAAACAAACAAAACTAAGTCTGAGGACCAGGACCCAGAGCAGAGGCGGCGTGTAGCAAGTGTCCCCAGTGTAACCCACCCAGCGTCTCCACTACTCACTGTCTATCCATCTGTTCTGATGTTACCAGTAAAGACTGTTACCGTGTTTTCCTCCACAAGTTTTTATCTCCATCCTAGAATGCTGTACAAAGCACTGAACTGTTGTATACCAAAAAATTACATTTTTGTTTAAAAGAAAGTGTTGTCCATGTTTTCAACTCCAAATCAATCCTGAAGACTTCCAGCATTTACTGGAAAGGTAAATTGTTAGAAAAATACAAATCACATTAAAGGTTGCCTCTTTAAAAAAAAAAAGCCACAAAATCAGTAGCCACAACGTAGAGGGGATCACTCCCTGCTTGGCCTCATGGCCGTGGCCAGATTCACAAGCAGAAGACAGTTGTGAGTCAGGGATTTAGCTCAGTGGCACCACGCCTGCCTCACAAGCACAAGGTCCCAAGTTCGATCCCTGCTACAAAAAAAAAGACAGCTTCAGGTCACACACGTGCATGCTTTCTGTCGTCTCTGGGCATGTGCGTCCCCACTGGCCAGATCTTGGCTTCGCCACTAGAAGATGCTGTACCTTACATTTACTGTCTCCGGGGACCCAGCCACCCCACACAGGATGCTTTTCAGGGCAGAGAACAGCAGGGTTATAGATGCACAGTCCAGCTCCCCAGTGTGCTCTTGGAGAAAGGCTGTAGGACGAGGGCCAAGTGTTGGGACCCAGCGGGGAGCAGGGGAGATGCATGCCAGTCTGCTGGGCCTTTGATACTGATGGTGACAATCTGAACCAGTCCAGCCCTTTGCAGCCTTCCAGGGCATCGAGCAAGCAGGAGCCAGCGGGGCTTGCAGGGAGACCCGAGTCAGGTTGGAGCTGTGCTCGGCCTTGTTAGAGATCTGACGGGGCCCCCAGGGAGCCCCAAGGGACAGAAGCTGCTGCGTGCACATCTGACGGGCTGAGGCTGGCCCCAGTCTAAAGCAGCACGGCCAGTGGACCAGAGGGGACCCCAGGAATCTAAAGAGAGAGGCCCAGGGGCCAGGAGAGGTTGTGTCTGGCAGGAACCCAAATGTGTTGCCAGAAGCAGCACTGAGGGTGGGAGGGCAGCAGGTGCCCTCTGTCCGGAACGGGACCACGGGCTCCCCAAATGGGAACGGCTACGAGACCTGCTCTTCCCTCTGTGCACTCCCCCCTCTGCTCTCCAGCCTTGGGCTTGTTTCCTTCTGCGAATTGAACACCCCGGTGAGGTTGTCTGACCTCAGGAGCAGCGTGTACACTCCTCCAGTCGTCAACCATACTTCCTCGGAACTGTCTGAGGGCTCTTGTGTTTTTATATGAGTATTTGTCTCTACTTCTTGGTAGGTTTGGAGCAAACACAGGGTTCTGAAAGCTTGAAAATCAAATAGAAAATTGTGAGCTTAAGAGGTCAACAGTGTCATCTGTTACTGGTTAGTAAGTAGAGCAAGGAAACCCACTGCATCTCACTTGCTGCACCCCTCAGACACTGCGTGGCTCATGTGGACCCCTGGGCCATGGTTCAGAGGGGCCAGGCCACCGGCCACCCCTGGTGAGTACCCACCCTGTGGGGTACAGCCAGTGTCCAGGCAGAACACACACATCACCAAGAAGGCCAGGCCGGCGGGGGCGTCATGGGACTCATGCTTGGGGTCCTGCTGTGGAGGGCTGAGAGCAAGCTCGGGTGCAGCCTGGGGATGCAGCAGTGTTGGGGAGGGGCCTTCCTGCTGGCTCTCATCTCAAGTTTTGGAGGATTCCGAGAACCATTTCCAAGTGCCAGCCCGAGTGGGCAGTTGTTCCCCACCATGCAAACCCAACTGCCTCTTCGACGAGAGGAGATGTTAAATGTAGGGAACGGGGAGAGGGGACGTTGCTAGGACCTCTGCAGTGAGTCCTCGTCTCCTGCAAGCCACGACAGCACAAGGAGAGTGAATTAGACAGAAAAGATAGAAAACTGAGACTCAGGGAAGAAGCTGAGCTTTGGGTCTGATCAGTGCTGCTCTGGGCAGCAAAGACCCCAAGCTTGCCACAGTTTTATTTGGGGCATGGGGAGTAACGAATGTAACGGGTGATTTAGAGGGCAGCAGGACCTAATCCAGGAACTGAGGGACTGTGTGCCCCTCCCGGATGTGTTCAGCTGGTGTAGTCCTGCCCTGCAGCATCACAGAATCACTGAATCGTGGAGGTTTTAGCTGTGACCAGAGGCGAAGATGGAGTCAGGTCTCGACATGCCATACCGGCCTGAAGGCAGGAAACTAGGCCTAACCGTAATTTAATTATGAAATGATTTTTCCCCAAAATCATATAGAACTGCTCCTGACAGCTAAACCGGCAATAAGGTCACGGAGGGAGCTCCTGGCCCGGGAGCAGAAGGATGAGGTTGGGGGTCATGGTGGACCCAGCTGCCCCAGCTCCCAGCACCTACCCAGCCTGTAACACTTGGGCACGGAGGTGGCTTTCTTCGGCCCCACCCCATGACCAGGGCCACAGCTCCATCACCTGCTGCCCCAGATCCAGTGGCTCTATCCAGCACTTGTTTCATGTTCCAGTTTGAACCCTTGGCAGACGACTTCTCTGCAGAAGAAGTGTTAGTTACTTGCTGTGAAAGTACTTTTTAAAAGATTCCCTAAGTGCTCAAGCCAAGGAGGCAGAGGGTTCCTTCCCTCCCGCTTAGATCTTAGGGACTCTGTGTCCTCGTGCTCATGTGGATGCAGGGGATGCGGCTCAAGTCTGTAGATGTGGTGACGGAGGCTGAGGCTGGCTGTGAACTCTTGGCGAGGCTCAGCTGGCCTCTGCTGTGCCCTGATTCTCTCCAACTGGCACTGCGACCCAGTGCTCTCACTTCCATGGTCACCACTTTCAGAGGGCTTGGATGGACAGCCCCCTCGCCCCTTTCTAGCTGGTCTGTGGAGTTGCCCCTCACCAGCAGTCAGGCCTGGGATACTTTTGACCTCACATTTCCAGCCAGGGAGCCACTTGCTGTAGAGATTCGTCCCCCTACACACCCACTCCCTGCCACACACCGGTGGGGCCTGAGGATGAAGTTAAATCCCCGGACAGAAATTCAGGGAATGCTCTACACAGGCATCAGCTGCAGTCACGGTTCAGCACAGAGGCATTTAAATACATAGATAAATCAGTATACACACAACGCATATCGGCCACTGGGACAGAGCGCCAAATATCCCCGTCTCTGCAGAAGCACATTTCACAGAATAAAACCACTTTGTGGGACTCTTTCTCGTGCTTTTATGGCTCTTTTAATAAATTCCCCCTAGTGGCGTGCAGGGTGCCTATTGGGACTCCAGTGCGGTCTTCATCTCAGTCGGCTCTTTGTCTTGTTAACAACTTCTCATCAGAATGCCAGTCGTTATTTTAAGGCATTTCAGGTGTTTGTTTTTTAGTTTTCTTCCTCGTGGGTTTTTTCTATTCTCGGTTATTGCAAGGAAAATGCTTTCCACTCCCTTCATCTCTTCTATAGTTATCCTCTTTCACTTAATTTCTGGACTGCTGATATCCAGGCCCTGTAAACAGTTCTACAATTCAAATTCTTAGAGAAAAATAATATTTACTTTTTGTTGGAGTGAGTTCTCATATTATTTTAAACGCAGAGAAATTATGTAGACCAAAGAATTTTACCAAGAAAACATTTTTCTTTTCCTCCACTCCACTTTTCGATGATAAAGTAGCCTTGCTTTCTCTGTTAAGAAGAAATGGGCACACCTGAAGGCCACGAAGCCTGTGTGTGCACAGGTGGAAGTGAGTCCACATCCACGAGTTCCCCAGGGTTCTGCAAAGGCACCTGAGAGCCTGGGGCTGCAGGACGGCTGCTGCTGGCCGGGTGGCACTGGGGCCTCACCCAGAGGGAAGGGAGGCCCAGCTTGACTTCTTGTGCCAGGGAGCATCCCCCGAAGGGACCCGGGCTGGTGTTGGACTGAGTGGCCCCTCCCTCCACCGCTCCCTTCTCCTCGGTACCTGCCACCTTTCTTCTCTCGCCCGGCATCAGGGGCCAGCCTCTCACCAGCCCCAGGGGCCTCCTGCCTACTTGAATGCCCACCCTATCTACCACTTGCTCCCCTTTCCTGGGACATCACTGCAGCTGGCTCCTGCCTGAGGATGGCAGGGGTCCCCAGCAGCAGTACCACACAGAACAGGCCTCCTCACCTGTGCTCCCAGGGCACCTGGGCAGGGAGACAGCAGGTGACCGTGCAGATGGTGAGGCCGCTCCCTAAGGCGCCCTGCCAGACTCACTGGGCTGGCTGGGGTTCCTGCAGGTGCTGGTTCAGGGCACAGAGCCCAGCATGGAGGACCACAGGGACTGGACTCTTCACTATTGCAGCCATGATCTTTTTGTGTCCAGCAGAATAAGAAATAATTAATTGAGAGCATTGCATAATGTGTTCCTCTTTCACAGGTGGCGTTTCTTCCCATCGCACACTTATCACTAGCAAAAAAGAAAGCTATATGTATTTTTCCTTTTTTTTTTTCTTTTGGTATTGGGGATTGAACTCAGGACCTTGCGCTTGTGATGCAGGCAGCGGAACCACTGAGCTAAATCCTCGGCCCGTGTATTTTTCTTTTTTAATCTCACTTTCCTTTGGGAAGTTTTAACATATTTTGCAATTAACTGGAATTTTGTCCTTTGAGCTATATGCAGTTTGTTTTCTCAAAAGTCTATAAAAATGCAAAGAAATTAATGAGGTACTCATTTTTGTGTCATGACAAAATACCTTCACCTTTACAGAGCTTTCTTGGTAAAAGCCATGAGGCAGCTACATGAAGACTTCATGCAGTGTGTTCAGCACTGGAAGTCACCTTTCTGTCTTGAGGAAAATCACTCTGGGCTTAGCAGGAGCCTTTTTCCTGCCATACCCCAGGCCCTAGCTTCCACACCCAGCAGCACAGAGAACACACAAGTTACTAACCTCAGAAAGGAAAGGCCTTCCCCCCAATGCCATGGACATCACCAGGATAACTCAGGGTATTCCTGCTAACTCCCAGCCTACAAATTCACAACTCGGAAAGTACAATGCCGTGGGAGACACAATGCAACAAGACCCAGTTGGAAGAGCTGGGTTACCCAAGTGGGCTGTGTCTGGCACAGAAACTGAGTCAACTGACAGTCTTTTGAAACAGAAAGCACCAGGCCACATGGCTTCACTGGCAAAGCCTACCAAATTCTTAAAGAAAACATTACCAGTTCTCTACAATCTGTTTCATAAGCTAGAGGCAGAGTGAATATTCACTAACTTACTCTATGAGGCAGCATTACCTTAGACCAAAATCAGACAGTGCCATGACAAGCAGGAAAAGCTTCAGAGCAGATGCAACTCCCCAAATATTACCAAATCAAACCCCCAAATGCATAAAAACGATTGAACAACACAGCAAAGCGAGATTCCTGATGAACACATTTGACATTGCCTCAACAGCCCAAAGAATAAAAATCAAATGTGATGATGCCAGTTAATGCAGAAAATATATCTGATGGAATCCAATACCGCTGAAGCAGGAAGACTGAGTTCCAGGCCAGCTTGGACTCCACAGTGAGATCATGTTTCAAAAAAAGAAAAACATTCCAATACTTTCATAGAAAAAAACCTCAGCAGGCTGGGAGAAGATAATTCTCTCCTCTTCATAAAGGACACCGAAACCCATATCATTTCTACTTGTGAGAAATGCCAAGCTCTCCACCAAGCTCAGAGAGAAGCCAGGTGTCCCTTCTCACCCCTCTGTCAACGATCACACGCAGGGCTCTAGATACAGCGATAGGGTAAGAAAGGAAGCAAAAGCAACAAAAGTCTCCTGGAACTAATAAGTGGTCACAGCATGCGTAATATGCAAAAGCCAACTGGTTTGTAATCCAGTAGCCAAGCATAGTCAGAACCTTAAGCCTAAAAGCATCAAAGCAATCAAAACAAAAGACCCAGACAGTGATCTTGTGGTTATTGACAAGCTGATTGTCAAGTTGTATGGAGAGACAAAAGACTTGGAGTGCACACCTGGTACTGAGGAGCAAAACAAGTCCGAGGCTGCTGGCCCTGGACTGCGGTCACGCTGTCCGGGTGAGGACCACATGGCACTGGCCGAGGAGTGGGCAGACGGTCTGATGGCCTGAAGAAAGCGTGCGCTGGACCACGGCAAATGGCTGATAGGTCAGGCACAGAAGACAGCACTTTAAGTACAGGGCTGAAACAACAGGACAGCGTGTGCACAGAATGACACCCCAAAAATATTTAATAAATCCTAGACCAATTTGTGTAGTGCAAAGCCATAAAATTTCCACACGATCACAGAGAAGAATAGTTAGGTCACCTTGGGTTTAGTGGGGATCTTTTATATAACAATGCCAAAAGCACTCTCCATGAAAGAAAATCAAGTTTGTCTTCATTAAAGCCAAACCTCTCCTGTCCAGAAGGCCGTGCAGGGATGAACTACCAGCTGTGGACAGGCACAAAGTGCTCACTGAGCCCTGCTCTGACCAGACAGCCAAAGAGCTGCAGCCAGGAGGAACTCGCAGCTTCCACGTGGGGACAGACCCGAGAGAACACAGCAGAGAAGCGATGCAGATGGCAAAGGAAGGTGCCCATCTCCCTTGGAAGGGAAACTCAGGTGCAAACACCATGACACACCCAGTCCTATAACAGCTGCCCAATCCCAGGACGCTGAGGCTGCAGAGCCGCACACCGTGCAGTCCCCGGGGGCGGCTTGGAGACGCACATCTTGAAGACCTATCCTGAGTTGCCTGCGGAATCCCTCCTGGAGCCGCACCCCTACCCAGGAGTCAGCACAGGTGTTCCACCTACAGGAGTAGTAGCCTGGGCAGTACCCTCCTCTGGAGATGAGTTCCTCTCAGGAGCCATCCCATCACCAGGCCACAAATCCTCCTTTAAACAGGTGACTCTGATCATCACAGGACCAGGCCCACACCACCAGCAACACTGGGAAGTTCCTGATGGAACACCCCCACTCCCCGGACCAGCCTGCTCCTGGGATCGCCAGGAAAACCTGCACACTAACCTTTACAGCCATGTCCAGGTCCTCCAGCTAGTGGGTGAGTGGGTGAATAGGCTGTGATCATTCAGGCAGCGGATGTTACTTAGTGCCAGACAGAGGTGAACCACAGAGCCACCTCACAACCCCAGAGGAGCTGAAAGGCGTGCCACTGAGAGAGCCAGCCCGCCCGCAGAGCGTGCGCCGTGGTTCCAACCTGGGACGCGCTGGAGAAGGCAGAAGTACGCAGACCGGGAGACTGACCCATGTTGCAGGGGTTGGGGGAGGAAGGACGGACAGGCGAGCACAGGTGATACCAGTCTGTCGGTGCTGTCACAGGTGTCTCAGTAACTCTCTCCTCCCTGGGACACAATGCCCAACACCCACAGTTTCTAGGAGGAGAAGCTTGTTTTGGCTCATGTTTCAGTCTATGGTCAGCCACTCCCAAGAACAGCCTGGCAGAGGGTCCTGGTGGGGAGAGGATCCCCAGCAAGGCAGACAGGAAGCAGGGAAAGGAGCCGAGCATCGCTGTCCCCAGAACCGTACTCATTCCCTAGCCAGCTGCATGTCCCTCACGGCTCTCCCGTGACTGATGCTGGCGGTCGTCGGATTTGCCATCCTTCCAGAGGTCCAGAGTCCACACGAGCACCTTAGTCACTTCCTCATCACTGAGACACAACTCCCGACACCACAAGTCTAAGGAGGAGAGGTTTATTTGGACCCCAGTTTGCAGAGGTTTCAGTCCACAGGGTGGCGTGGCAGAGGCGCTGGTAGCCGAGGAGCTGCTCACAGCAGGGCAGACAGCAAACAGAAAGAAGAGTTAGGTAGGGAGATAAACAATTCCGGGTCACGCCCCAGTGACCGCCCACCCAGGCCCGGCCTCCTAAGGGCAAGTCAGCTGTGAGAGCCCAGGATCTGGCCTTCCATCCCAGCGTCTTGGGGCCGTAGACACCAACTGGAGCAGTGAGACGAGCCAGAGCAGGGACTTCCACACACACTCCGACTGCTGAGTGTGGGACAAGGAGCTGGGCATTGCTCACATCCCAGTCGGGCCCTTTCCCTTCCCAGTTTTGCTCTGGCTGCCCTGACCTTTGCCCTCTTCTTCCAACCCAGATGAAGAGAAATAGCAGGGCTACCACAGCCGACTTGGGAAGAAGGAAGCAGTCCAAGAACGCAGTGGCTCTGCAAGAAAGCTGCAAGAAGACGATTGTCCTGATTAATGCCAGCACCGGCCCAGCTGCCCAGATCATAGTGTTCCCTACCTCACCCTTAAGCTGTGCTCAGCTAGTCCCTGCGGCCTGGAACCCACAGCACAGCCAGGCTTCTGGCTCCACCCTGCCGCCCTGACTGTGAGTCAGTGCTGTGGCCTTCAATGAGCACCCCAACTCTGTCTTGTGCCCGCAAGGGCAGGGAGGACTCTGGCCAGCAGCCACTGTGGTGTAGGTCAGGATGCACAAATACCAGGGGGAGTGCCTGTGAGATACAGGTGTTCTGAGGTACCCAGGCCCCATCACAAACCCGAAGTGCGAGGCAGTGGGTTGAGCTCTGCTGAGTTTGCCAGCAGTGGATAGCGCCGCTGTCTGGACCAAGAGGTTCCCCTCAGCACTGGGCGGTACTGGGTCCACTGAGTAGGCACCAGAGGCAGGCGGTCTCTGTGCCCTGGGGTCTGGGGGAGGATCCTGTTAGGGTTGAACTGTGGCCCCCTAGAGGGCCGTGCCAAGTCTCCCCACCTCAAAACATCTACCTCCCTGTTCCTATAACTCTCAAGCCCTTGCCTGCCTGGGCGAGGACGAGCACCTGAACCCAGCCCACCTCCCTATCCTGCCAGCACCTGCTCCCCAGCTGGCCTGCACACCTGTGGACATCATTGTCCGGTCACTGGCTCCTCCTCTCCCACCCTGCCCAGCACCAGGCCACAGGCCCTCTACGGATTTTGGCACTCACCACAGCAAGTTACAGTAACATCTCTCAGTGCACCACTAAATAAAAAGCTCAGCCTTGGAAGTGAGGGTGACAACTTCTAGGTGGCTCCCTGTGCCCAGTTCTCATGATTAACCCCCAAATTGTCCTCATGCAGGATTTAATTTGTAAGAACTTTCCAGATAACTTGTCTGGAATTTACTTCCACATGAGGTAGAGACGTGAGACTCCTGCAGGCCTTATCTATTCTTTTCAATTAGCTTTTAATTATGCACTACAGTTAAGAGCTTAATTACTTCCACATTAACCTTCTCTCTACCCTTTTAGCATAAAACACATGAAGATTGAGCGCCCAATCTTCTGTGAAAATAAAGGACTCACAACAGGAAACCTTGGCAGGCAGTCAGGGTTCCAGGAACGCACACAGAGGCGAGGCTCACACTCGGCTCACATTATCGGGGTACCAGGTCCAGGATCCAGCTCACTGCCTGCTGGTCTGCAGTACTGAACGTCTGACCTCCAAGGGCCTGAACTGCAGTTCAGTGTTAGCCCTGCTTTAAACAAAAGGTATAAAATAAAAATAGAAAAAAATTAAAAATACAAATTCATAGAGCTGGAACCATATGGTGGGTCCTCTTTTGCAGTGGGTGGCATGCGCAAGTAGCACCTTGTTTCTGACTGACCTGCCATATTTCCTCTGTGAATACCTCTCTACCCTTTACACTGCTGATGGATAGGAGCCATTTCTGGGCTTTTAAGTGTCATGAGTAAAATTGAGAAGATATAAAAAGTAAAGAAGATTCCTCGGTTTCCTGGGCCATTGTCAAGCCCACACTGGCATGTTTAAGTGACAAGCAGCTTGTTCTGGCTCACAGCACTGGAGGGCTGAGGTCAGACGTGGAAGTCAGACATGGAGGCCACGTTTGGAGTGGGCTGTCTCAGGCAGACTCTCCCAGGAGCTCCAGCGGCATAGGACGAGAGGCAGGAATATGCATGATTGTTGACATGCAAGTGAATTCTGGACCCTCACCTTCTGGTGGAGCCGCCAGTGCTCAATCACAGGCTCTGCCCTGACAGTTTTGTCTAATCCTGGTCACCTCCTGGAGGCCCTTCTCCACACACGGGGTTTTCCTCCTCTCAGCACCTCCCTGAGGGTCTTGGGGGTCTTCAGAGACACATGGAACTGGACACAGAATTCCAGCAGCAGCCCTAGGGGTCGCACAGGACTCACACAGACAGTGGTGTGATCCAGAGCCAGCTGTGGAGCTGTGACCTCATACGCACACACAGCCGCACACACACCTCAGCTATCACATTCACACAACACACTCACACACCCTCTCCCACTCACAGCAGTATATACACCTCTCACACACACTCATGTGCCCTCTCAAACACCCACACACAACAACCCTCTCACACTCACACCGTCTCCCTGACACTTTCGCTCCCTTGTTCACCCTCACTTTCACACGCAGTGGAAGTAGTCTTCTCTCAGCCCCTCAGCAGGGAGGAGCCCCTCCCCTTTTCTCATTTCCCGCCATGGAGCTGTGGAGGAGTTGGCGCCCACACTCTGCACATGTTCCTCTCCGGTGTCATGGCCACTTCCCGTCCTGTGAGGGTGGGCAGCCTCAGGAGGCGCTGGCATGGCTCTCTCTGCCTAGAGCCAGTCTGGTCTAATCAAATCTTATTTTCAGGACCAAGGAGGAGTCCTGTCTTCCTCTCCCATGGGAGCTAGTACACACACTCAGCAACTTTTTCCTAGAATGGGGATCGTCTACAGTTCTGTCAAGGGGGTGGAAATCTGGGAAGTGCAGGGTCCCTGGGTGCTGTTGAAATAGGAAACAGTGAGGACCCCAATACAGGTAGCTCTTTAACACAAAGGAGCAAAAGGCAACTTTTAATGATGCTGACGGCTCAGCCAGTGACTCCTGTCAGCCTCGCGAACCCCGAATGAGAAGTTTATTGCTTATGTACCCCTTTTTACATCTACAAGGCTTAGCTCCACTGGAGTTTCCCTGGGAATATAGAAAGCAGGATTCACACAAAAGCAGAGCAATAGAGAGGGGAGAGCAGAGTCTGGCGGGACTTTCTGACTCCATTATGCTCCTTTGGTGACAGATCACAGAAATTGTCATGGCTACTCAGAGCACAGCTACCTGGTTAACCCATGGTTGCCTGATAACACTGTTAATCCATAGTTATCCAGTCCCACATGGGGAGTGGTGTCCTCTCTCATTCCCCCTTTGAGGTTCTGATTGAAGAACCTCACTTTTTATATCAACATTTATCACTTCCACTGTGCTTTATTTTATTAACATCTATGATTATACAATCTTTTAGATTGATATATGTCAGCTCATAAGACCTTGGGGCTGTCTTTGATCTATGGAGGTTACTATCTTGAAAGTCTTCTGGTAAGGCTCAGTGCCTCTGGGTCATAACCTCTCCCATTGTCTATAGTCTGAAGTCTTTGCCCTCCTCCCATTTTGGGTTCTGAGAGTCTACAATGTTGTTAGTGACTGAATTACAGGGCTCAAGCCCACAAGCGTTTTTTTTTTTAAGGAGATCCTATCTGTCAGGGCACCCAGTTTACACAAGACCAACAGGAGAAACCATTGGTTGGGTCTCTACACCAATCCCATGGGTTATTTTCCCAGATGCACATATATTTGTCATTACTGTTATATTCTCTTTTTCAATTTATGCTCTTGCAGGATGTGTAGGGAAACTGGATCACCCCATATTTAGGGGGGGACATTTAATTAGCTTTAAAGGTGGAATTGATAGCTTCACAAGCATCAAAAAATAAAATCATTTTCTCCCCAGACCTTAATTTTGTGGTTGTGTTTATCAAGGGTCCCAATCTGTCTGCTGTGAGACAAATTTTAAGCTCCCAAGTGGTTTTCAGCTCTGAGTTAAAGCCAGTGTGTGGGGTACCATCCTCAGGCTTACAGATCTTATATGTAGTCAAATTAAGGTAGCATATCTCTATAACCTCTCTTTTACAAACATAGTATGTATGGAGGAGCAAAACCGTCATAACAGACATTCCTGTCTGAGTGACACACAGGCAGTGGTCACAGTTGATTTCCCCTGGGGGAATTACTCTCCTGAGTGTTGCTCCTGGAGTGGAGGAGATGAGACCCCCTAATAAAAGCAATCAATACCAGTAAAACATGGTAGCCACAAAAGGAAGGAGAGGGCTAACACATCTTTTTCCCCAATTGCAGTCAGGTAAGGCAGTCTCAGCAAAGTCTATGGCAAAAAGCAGGGAGAGAAACATAATACAGTTAAAAGCAAAGGGTGACAGTCCATCACAGGAAGGAACAAGGGTGTGTAGACCTGTCCTTAGGGGTGTCCTCAGGCTCCTGCCACGCGTAGACTAGTCAGCCCCCAGAGTGACCAGAGCACAGCTGATGTCTTCTGCGGGCCTTTCCGTAGTTCCCCTCTGAGTCAAGCCGACCTTGGTGCCACGATGAGGGTCTCTGGAACACATCCACTCTGGTGTCGAAGCTTTCTTTACCTGACTATGGTGGACCCACATGGGGACTCCTTTCATCCGGATTGTTGTAGGAGTGGTCAAAAGGACTGTTAGTGGACGCTTTATTTGGGCTTCACGCTGTCTTGTCACCAGACTTTGATCCAAACTAAATCTCCCAGAGACAAGGGGTAGAGAGGACTAGAGATATTAACACGGATCCTTTCTAAGGCCTAAGAGACTATCTTTTGAGAGACTTTCCTAACTCAATCATCTTTCTAAGGTAGCTTCTCCTAATGTCCCTGTACTCTCTGTTAGTCCTCTCAGGACAGGGGTGGGCTGGCGAACAGAAGCTCATAGCCTGTCCTGTGAATAGCCTGTCCTCTTGTGGAGAGTGCAGTGTGTACAGAGAAGCACAATGGTTAGGGCATGGGACCCACGTGAGCCCAGCCTCCGGGCAAAATTTTCCTCACCCCGCTTTTAGGGGTCTGTTCATCCTCTCTGTCTTTCCTGAGCTCCAGGGTTGGATGCCTTTGCCACCCCTTGGGCCACTGCTGTTAGAAAAGCAGGACCATTGCCTGATCTTGTGCTCAGTGGAAGCCCACAGCGGGGTTATTTCCTGCAGCAACTTCCACGTAAAGGCTTGTTTAGGTCAGAGGCACCTAGTGCTGGAGTTTTTGGAAGCCTTTTTTTGAAACTCCTGAAAGCAGTTTGCTATTTTTTGTTTCAGGCTACACCCTCCTCCTTTGTGACTTTACAGAGGGGCTTAGCTAAGAAGGCGTAGTTGGGAATCCATATTTTATAAAAGCTTGATGTTCTCAAGAACTCTTACAATTGTCTTTTGTTCACATCCAGGGCCAATTTTGGATGAGGTCCAAATCCCCCTTGGGGGAATCATCTGAAATGGCCAGTCACGAAGCCCTTATTTTTACCAGGGGAAAGTCAGGGCCAGGATCAACTGCAGAGGTGGCTATTCAAAGTACATTTTTCTGTCAATAAAATCAATAATTTTGGCCCCTAACTTGGCGAACAAACCCCTCCCTAAGAGGGGAACTGGACAGTCAGGCATCAGTCAGGAACTGATGGACTACCTCATGGCCCTCTATTTTGTAAATCCTCAGCTGGCAAAAGGCTTTTGTCTTAGTTTGTCCGGTTGGTCCCTTGACGTCAGCTGTCTTGTGGCTGAGGCCAGTGGGGAATATCACAAATGAGTGATTTGTTCCTGTATCAATTAGGCCTGGGGAGTTTCAGTCTGATGAGACCTTGTGGAAGAAGCAGGTCATGCAGTGGGCACAGGGAATTTGGGGCCAAACCAGAGGTCAGACGGAATATGCAGTGGAGTCAAAATGGAGTGGGCAGCTCTGAGCCTGCAGCTGGCACTGGGCCTCCGGGAACTGAAAGGCCTGGCTCTGAGGTGCCGAGGGTCAAGGAGCTGGGGCTGCTGTCTTTTGCCCATAATGGGAAGGTTGGTCTGGGAGTGAGAGGCTCAATACATCTAAGGCCAATTCGTCTGGATCACCCTCAAAAACGGGCGGAGTTTCAGCAGGGCTTTGCCTGTTTGGATGGGCCCGGTGGTGACCAGAACTGAGGAAAGAGGTTCTCTCAGCTAAGGGTGGACAAAGAACCAGCTGTAACCCTGAGTGCACAGAGGGGAACCGACCTGGATGCCTGAGGCTTTCTGTCACAACCTGATAACCTGTCACACTTTCTGAACTAAAGTTTGTTTTTTAAAATGAGCCTTGTGGGCGCCATCCAACCTGAAAGGTTGGCCATTCTGTCTCATAAAGGGTCTTGAGGTTTCCTGGAGTTTCTGACCATTATTTCCAGTAAACCCCTCTTTAAAGTGTTTTTACTGTGGTTCCCTCCTATAGTTTTTCCACCCAGAGAAACGAACAATGAGCAAGACACCAGGCACTTCGTCTGTCACCGGCCAGTCTCCTCAAGAAGATATTTCAGGCCTCTTTTAGCATGGGCAGCCCAGGGATCCTGGCCATCAACGCAGTGCTGCCCTAAGCCATATGAGGTAGCCCTGGAATCTCAGTTCAGGACTCCACCCTGTGCACCCCAACATGAGTCAGGAATGAGCTGTCTGTCTCACTCACACACAGGCACTCACAGATTCAACCAAACAAATATTCCCAGCTGCCAACAGCAGATGCCAAACCCATCTTCCGTGGGTCTAAAGTGTTCCAGTTTCACTGCATTCCTGCAATTACTCTGGGAACACAGAGGCTGATCAATCCTCCTTGGATCTCCTCCTCAAAGCAGGGCCCCTCAGCCTTCTGTGATTCGGGCTTCTGCCATATGCCCTTTGGCCCTCTCTGTGTGAGCCAACCTCAGGAGGCCAGCATGGGTTTCTCAGCCAGTCTTAATGGGGGATTCCCACACAACAGGCAAGATTCTGTCTGCATGCGCTCTGCCTGAAGGGTTGGGGAGGCAATCGGCCATAGGTGACTGTGTGGGCCCCAGAGCTTCTTGCCAGTGCCCCAGATGAAGCAGTGAACAGTGAGGACACTTACTGAGCTGTCACATCATTAAAGACTGCTTTCTGCTCCTATCTTCGTGTTAAAGAATTATACGTGCCAGGGAGTTATCCTGCTTCACTGTCACACCCTGTGGAATCACCTGGCATCTCCCCACCTTGACTGACTTCCACAGAGACAGGGCCTGGGCAGCCAGCATGTGGGTTTAATGGCCGCACCTCTGTGTGGGAGAGGCCACTCCTCAGGAGACGTCACTGACAACCAGTGGCATGGTGAGTGACTCAGGCCTCCTCTGGTGAACTTCAGGGCTGCCGAGCTACTGGGCCAGAGGGCCTCCTCCTCCTCTGTCGGGACTGCAGGAGGCCTGTCCTGTGCTGGTTATCAGGGGCAGGAGGACATCTGGAGCCTCACCCTTTCTCAAGTTTGTCAGAACTGGAATTCTGTTTCCCAGAGCTCAGAGCCTTGGCTATAAATCTAACCCAGTGCAGTTGTGTGGGAGGAGAACTTGGAAAGAAAACTCTTCGGTAAGTTTCCATCGTTCAGAAGTTAACAGATACACTAGGTCAGTGTGTTGCTTGTTGGATTTGACATCTTCATAGCATACTATCTAATGTTTCTGAAACCTTAACTTTATTTATTTTATATGTCTATGTATTTGGTTCACATCACATTATGCTTTGTGAGTCTATAAGCTTGTTCCTAAAGTATAACTGGGCTGAAAAGTAAACCAAGGTGGGTAGAGATATACACATGGAAATGAATTAAGCATTTGCAAAGTTGCCATAGGCTGAGGTGGGAGGATCCCTTAAACCTGGAGTTTGGTAGCCTGGGGCACATAGTCAAAACCCAATCTGAAAAAAAAAATATATGGCTGTGGGTGTAACCAGTGGTAGCATGCAGAAGGTGATGGATTCCATCCTTAGCACGAGGTGGGGGGGAATGCGTTATTGACTACTGATGGACAAAGACAGAGAGACAGAGACAGAGGGGGGGAGGGGAAGGAAGGGAAGAAAACCTTCCAGGTCACCACTGAGACTCATTTAGTACAGTGCCATGAGGTGCAGCAGACGGAGACCTGCGTGCACAGCACAAAGTCTCCCTCCCTGGAGACTGGTGTTCTTCTCTGAAGGATCCCACAGGGAACAATGTCCCTCTCTGACAGTTCCCACTTGAGGCTTGGTGCCCTTCTCTGATGTTGTAGGTTTAGTTGGAGACTTTTGGTCTTCCTAGATGACAGCTTCTCCCCCTCAGCACTGCTCACATCACCGGCTGGACAGTTCCTGCCATAGGGCAGAACTAGAAGCATCATTCCTCTTCCCATCCTAAGCTTCGAAAGCCCAAAGTCTCCAGATACTGACAGATGTCCCCACGGGGGAGGGTGTCCCCACAGCACTGCCTTGATAACTCTTCATCACCAAATCTTATGAGGATGCTGGTAAAGCTGGTTGTCATGGTAATGCTCACTGCCTTTGGCCAGCAGAGATTTAAGGCTATTTGTGTGAGAGGTAATTGCAGCCATTAGCTATGTAGACTCTCAGATCTGAGCCAGAGCACTGTGTTTCAAGGCTCAGAATTTCTCAGACAGATATGCTTTTTAGAGAAAGAAATGGACACAATGAGTATTCAGACATACAGGAATGATTGTATGAAGGTGTAGTTTTCTATCACATTTTTTCCCTGTAAGAAGGTTTAATTTTAGTGAAATTAAAGGAGAAAGTATTTATGACATTTGTTAAGGAACAGTAAGGTAGACTTTATTCATGGGATCATTGTGGTAAGTGTAGGGGCTATGTAACAGGGCCTTGCAATAGGTCAGAGATAGTTGGAAAAAGGATAAGTGGATCTGGGCCAGTCCTGAAATCTCAGCACTCAGGAGGCTGAGGCAAAAGGATTGCCAGTTTGAGGCCAGCCTGGATGACATAGCCCAATGTCTCAAAAACACAGGGGGGGGGAGGAAAGGGAGGGAGGGAGATTTGTAACAAAGGAGCAGGTTGAGCCTAAGAGAATACATGGGAGGAGATAGATGCCTGCTAGACAGACTCAGCAGGATTCCTGCTGGAGGAGGGTGGGGTGTGAGGAATTCAATCAGATACTGAGGGAGGCCTGAGGTCTCACCCTTGGGTGTAAAGGGTCTCACTGGAGTGGGGTGGGAGTCTGGCCACTGTAGGCCAAGAAGCTGACCAGGTGGGTCATGCTTGTTGTTATCTACTGCCTAGGTCACAGACCTGAGGTGCCACATGGCACAGCCCTACCTCTCCTGCCCACAGAATGAACTCTGTGGAGAGTGAGTGTGGGTCTAAAATCAGGATCAGATTAGCCAATGGGGGTGCTGAGGCAGGAGGATGGCAAATTTCAAGCCCAGTCCAGGCTTGGAATTTAGAGAGACCCTGTCTCAAATTTTTAAAAAAGAATTCAATGCCTAATACTACAAAAATGACAACAATAAAATCACGGAAATTCTCTTACCCTGAGATACATCCCACTGAGAACTCAGTCATTTTCCTGAGTTTGGGAGAAATAGACGAGAAATCTCACTGCTCATCTGCTGTTTTTTAAAAACTATCTTTTTTTAGTGAAAAGAATAAGATTCCATTAAAATATCACTCCATGGGGCTTCAGATGGCCGGTGGCCAGCGTCTCAAACTACAGCTGTCACTGGGCAGTGACCTGGGTAGCTTCTCTGAGCTTGGGCGCTGTGCCTGCTTCCAACAGTTGGGAGGAGGGAGGCCCGAGAGGCCGAGGGGCTTATGTGGCATCTGGCTCCCAGGACTGTAGGATGGAGGAGGAAGGCAGCCAGGTCAGGCAGTGCGTGGGAGGTGAGTGATCAGTTAACAACATCTAGCCTGGCTGTGGTGAGAACATTTTACCTGTAATGGAGAACAGCAGCAAAGACGCAATCCTCGCATGCTGACCTCTGACCTGACCTATAGCGAGCCCTCCACACCACACAGCCAGGGCTGCCACCTAAACCCCAGAAAGAGCACGGAAGTTGATGTGGATGTAAACCTTCTCAAATGTGCTGGAAACACGAGTTACCCTTAACAGGTGTTTGCGAGTTAAGCACCTTATTTAATGTCTCAGACAGTCCCGAGAGGGGTCTGTCACATTCTAGCTCAACTCAGTAGACATTTTGGATGCTTCTCAGGCATCAGCCCAGGGTTGGGGACAGGCAGGATGGAGGGATTTTTATTACAGGCCAAATGCTTTTCATTTATCTTATTTCATTACTTCTTTCAACAAACACTGATTTCTGGTTAAGTGCCAGGTGCTATTTTAGCTGTGGGGACAAAAGAGTAAGCGAAATTAAGTCCCTGCTCTCATGAGGCTTACATCTTAGCCAGAAAAGACAGAACTAGACAAAAATAAAAGAACAAATAAGTAAAACCACCGCATAGAATGTAAGACAGAAAAGTGTTCCACGATGAGATGAGGAATTAGAAGCGCCCTCGGTTGCCAAACCGTAGCTGGGGGCGTGGCCTGGGAACTCCGCCGCGCGGTGCGCGTGCGCGAGGCGTTTTGCGGCTGCCGGCGGC